>NC_061114.1:109892982-110092937 GCF_002878395.1 Capsicum annuum
ATATATATATATATATATATATATATATATATATATATATATATATGACTTACAGTCAAATTTACTATAAACCTTTTTATTTTGAATTCTATTAATTAACTCACTTTTATCAGGTAGTTTGTAAGCATCTGTTCTAGTATTATCATTTAACCTCTTGTAATTAATTACCATACGAGCTTTACCTCTTACTTGTTCACTATGATTTCTTACCATAAAAGCCGCTGATCTATGTTTAGAGGTGGATCTTCTTATTACTCCTAATTGTAAGAGTTCTTTTATCTGTAAATCAAATTCTTTAGTATCTTCATTATTTGCTTCTATAGGTGCTGTTTTTATTGTGTATTCTAAATTAATTATATCTAGTTTACACATTATTTCATTGGCTTCCTAATGGGCTAATGGTCATTCTCCTATTATCTCCATTTCGTCTAATATAGATATTATATTTTCTAAATCTTTTGGACTGTTGATTATTCCTATTTTATCTATTCCTTTTCTAAAATTATAGAACTGAGTTTCTATACTTATTAGGGTATAGTCTTTTTCTATATCTGTTAAGCATTCTTGTCCTTCTGCATTAAGCAGAGTATAGTTTTCGACTTCTTCTAGGTTTTCTTTTGACAGGTTGCTGTCTTGGCATTGATTGTTTTGGCAACTGTCGCAACATAGTTCTGGAAGCAGTCTTGTTTTATTTGTGTTTAGTGTTCTATATACTATTGGCAATGTTACTGTTTGTACTGGTGTATAGGTTAAATTTTTAAAGAGCATCATTCCGTCTCTTGTCAAGAGACATCCTCCTTGATTCTGTATACAAAATCTTAGTCCTATAACAAAATCTGATCCTATATTTAAATCTCGTGCTAATATCTTATTAACATTGTAAACTGGGTTATAGAATTTATTGCATGTATTCAAAAAACTTAGTTGAGCTTTCTCTATATAATAATTATAGATATTGTGTGATCCATCCATTTGAGTAGCCATTATAGGTTTTTCAAGTATTTTTAATAAGTGTTCTGGTACTATTTCTTTATTGATTAAACAGCTAGTACATCCGGGATCTACTAATGCTAGAGTTTCTATTTCTACGTCTTTTATTTTGATTTTTACTAAAACTTTAATGGTAGAGAATTCTTTATTTTCGTTGCATATTAGATTAGTATTAGTATCTTCTAAATTCATAAGTTCTGCCTCTAATTTCTCTAAATGTACTGCTTCTTGGGTATCCGTTTCTTCTAAGGTGATTTTTGTTTTTCCTTTTTCTAGAATAGTTAATCTTTGTTCTAGATCATTTAATCGGGTTTCTAGAGTAGACACCCTTAGGTTTAGGATTTGATTGTTCGTATATTTTTGTCCGTTATTTATCTCTGATTCTACTTTTATTTTTAAAGTGTTTTCTATACAATTTATACATGCCTCTAGGTAACATTTTTTACATTTAGCTCTGTTGTCTTTACTTGGGTACCAATTACAGATACGACATCTATTACTATCTAGACCTTTATTTCTTTGAAATTCATGTATACATTCTTGATTAATATTCATTAAATTATTAATCATTAGGTTGCTTAAGTCTAAATCCTCTATTTCTTGACTTAGCTCATTAACTAGGTTATCCTCGTCTGATTCGGAAGAATCACATTTTAGATTATCTTTATCATTTATGTCAATACTTATTATTGAGTATATACTTTCTGTATCTGACATATATTCATCTACGTTTAATAAAGTTTCTTGGAAATCTTCTATTAGTTGGGAATTTCTAGTTCTATTATTATTTCTCTTAGGACATACGTTGGCTAGATGGTCTATACTGCCACACGTATAACATTCTAGTTTATTTTTATAATTTCTGTCGTTTCTATATTTTCTAACATGTCGATCTCTATTTAACCAAGGTTTTTTAGCCTTTGACTTTCTTAAGAAGTATTGTTTTCTACTATATGGTTTCTGATTATTTCTTTTCTTATACTTTTTATGTTGTTTTTTATCGTAATTCTGGGTTGTGTATATAACAGATTTACAGAAATTCATTTCATTTCTTTTCAATTGTTTTTGTATTTGTATGTTTGTACATTTTTCTGTTAATATATCCATTATATGTTGTGTTCTATGTCCTATTGTCCATTTTAAATTTGGGTTAGCAACTACCCCATCTCTCTTATACCATCTATCTTCTATTTCTCTTCCTAAGGCTCCTGGTAATTTATTAAACAATTTTTTGCCTAATTCTTCATTAAAGGTATTTCCACTGACAGTACAATAATAGAAGTAGTCTTGTAGGAATTTCTTTATATATACCCAATGTGAAATACTTAATTGTTCTAGTTTGATTAATGCTTCCTTTTGTAGAGCTAATAATCCACTATTTGGATCTTTTCCTGTTAATAACATATGCATTTTATTTGTAAAATTATAGGGATTTGGCCCCATACTTAATAGAACCTGGAAGTCTTTTGGGCAGTTTGTCTTAAAACTTTCCCATGTAGCTTTTGCAGATTCTCCTAGAAAAGTTTCTAAATATTTATACATTGTTTCTGTATCTGTTTCTGTATAATGTCTTAAGTAATCTGCAGCTACTATTCCTTTCCATAAGTCTATTACTGTATCCCATATTTGGGGATCATGTGCTGCTATATTTAGAATTTTACCTTTACTACCGCCTTCTTGTAGTTTAATTGGTTCCTGTATCGGCATTCTCTTTCCTTCTGGTTTTATATGATCGCCCCTAAGTTCTGTATCGGGGTTTATCCTAATTGCTGGTCTTCTAGGTACATTACCTGTACTATAATCTATTGGTTAAGGATTAGGGTTTGTCTGTTGGAATGGGCTAGCACTCGAGGAGCTAGTTGGTTCCAATTCTGCTAGTTCTTTATAACTGATAGTGGAACTTAATATAGAAAGTGTGTCTTCATCTTTTCTTCCAAAGTTTGTTTTGTTATTTCTATATGCTAAATTATCATTTCTTTCTAAGCAGTTTTTGAAATGTTCTACACATTCTTCAATTTTCATGTCGTCTTTTCGACATCCTTTACATTTAAAAGTTATATTTTTATATTCTTCCACTAAAGTTTCAGCCTTTTCTATGGCCATGTCTACTTCATATCCCTCTTGTAGGATTTCTATATTCATAAACTCGCTTTCTGTTTCTATATTACTTTCTGTTTCATCATCGTCTAAATTCCTTTTGGTTGTGTAATTATAATCTGTAAACCTTACCGAAGTTTCTCCCTTACTCGTAGTATATAATAGATGAGAGTCTGGTGTAAAAATTTTTGGTTTAGTAAATTTATTTAAATTCCATTCTAAACCTGCGTATATTTCGGGATCTATTTTTATTGGTTTTATTAAACTTATGCCTTTGTTTCCCATTATTTCAACTACATCATTTACTTTTAATTTAAATTTCGTATTACTACTTAAAGTTAATTTTCCAATAAAACCCATGCACATTAGTAAATTATTTCCGCTATTCATTTCTTCGTATCCCTTAGTTTGGATTCCTATTTTAATATTATGTCCAAATTCTTTTAAGTTCATTAGAAAGTCTGGACTTATATAGAATATTCCGCCATTATTAGTCATATCTACTTTCGTTAATCCTATTATTGACTTCTTTATGTCTGACCATCGGTCATCATATATTGTTATTAATACTTTGGATCCTAAATTTTTTCTAGTTAAACCTTTTATTCCTATAACAATTAAACCCATATGCATTAATACCATTCTATTGTTTTTTAGATGTCTTAAGGAATTAGCATTTACTAAATCTAGTATTTTAAAATCTTCTCCTATAGCCGATATTTGTTCTTCTCTATAATGTCTGTATAACTGATTATCTGTAGAAAAATATCCTGCATTATATAGTGTCTTAGGATTTAATAATTTTAATTGATGTTGTTGAAAGATTTGTAGGTCTTTGTCTACATCTATTATTTCGTTAAGTTCTTGATTCTGTTCTATATTAGGTTGTCGTCTGCATATTCTTGCTAATATATTATTATTTCCTATTTTATTTTCTGAAAAACTTATTCTTTGTCTTTCTTCTCCTTGTCCTGTATTATTTTCGATGGCTCTCCGTCTATTTGATAGAAAGTCCATTTTTGTGGTTTTCGTATTATATTTTTTCGTTCTTGTTTAGGAGTTAGTTCAATTCTTTTTAATTGGTTAATAAGTTCGTCTATTTCTAGGTTATTGTTTTCAGGTTCACTATGATAATTTTTTTATTTTTCTAGTGCTTTATTGTAATTTATATCTTCTTCACTCATGAAAGTGATATTTCTTCTAATCTTTTTGTTATTTCTTGTAAGTCTTTGATCTCTTTTGTTATATTTTCTACTTGTTCTACAAGCTTAGATATTAGTATATATATATATATATATATATATATATATATTATAGATATAGATTATAGATACAGATTATAGATATAACATAATGTTTTCCAGCTGTATTGGAATATAAAATAATAATGTATCCTTATATTAGTGGGATTAGGGAAAACTTGAAAAGATTCCCTCAAAAGCCTTGAAATGCATGCCACTTTTCGATCCATTTTCCAACTGTGTCGGCGAGAATTTAATTGCTGCACTTAACTAGCGACGCGACGCGTTAGTTAACGCGTTCGTGTCATCGACATGACGCATTGACTTTGCATCATCTCACTGGAATTTATATTCAAAAATATGGTTAAGTGTTGAACGTCCTTTCTTTTTTCATATCTTTTATAGTGTATTTTCTATGAATTTCGAGCCTTTTTATCATCAATATATCACCTTATTCACCTCACAAAGCCTCCTACAATATCATACAATACATATTAAAAATTAAAACAACACAATATTCTCAACATCAAATCAAAACAAAGACTAAGATAAGGCAAATTCTCAATGATCTTCCACTTATTTTTTTGACTCTTGGCTTAGTCAAATTAAACTTTGCAAATTACAAATAAGTTATTCCACTTATAATTACACCATTAAAATACTTGAAACAATTTGAACACATTAGAATCCAACTGAACCAACTAGACACATACCTAGCTTAAACTAGTAAACTAGTTTTCAGGGTTGACTTCTAAATTACTAAATTAAGCACAAACTTGTTTAAAAAATACTTTGGACATTGTAAATACACTCTTGGACACTTAGGGGTCGTTTGGTAGAGTGTATAAGAATAATGCAAAATATAGTGTATTAGTTATGCTTGTATGTTTCTTATGCAGTGTTTGGTTTGATGTATTGAAAAAAAAACATGAATTACATAATTTATATTTTTTTTTTTACATAATACCCTCAATATATATGTTGGAAAAGGATGCGAAATTTTTTTTGAGGGGTAATAGGGTTTTTAAGCATGTTAATGCATGCATTAGATCCATTGCATTACTAATGCCATGGATTTTGAGGTATTAGTAATACACACCTCAATACATAATAGAGTGTATAACTAATGCTTGCATTAGTTATACATATAGTAAAAAGGTATACCAAATAAGGTACTACTAATATACATTAAACTAATGCATTAACATTTCAATACACTCTACCAAACGACCCCTTAAATGCTTATTTATACCAATATGAACAAGTTAAGCACATGAATTGCTCTCAAAACAAAGCGAAGTAAGCTAGAATAATGATACAAAAATATATAAAATCACCTCAAATCATCACCCCATACTTAAACTCTTGTTCGTCCTCGAACAACTCTTTACTCTAAGCATAAAAATATAAGGTGACATTACACTTCTACTAAATGCAAGACACTCAAGATAGTACTACAGTGACTATATGGAACACAAGTTTCTACATGAAGCACGTTATTTACACAATTGATAGCTCATGAACACTACTCTACAATATCCTAGCCTCAAGAATTGACTCAATACATGGAAAACTCATGCATATTATTCAATCAAGGACATCATACAAATCATCCACATTCATCAAACATGTGCTCTTACAACAAGAGAGTTACCCATAAACACTCACAATAATGCAATTTATCACATAATGGGTACAAGAATCAAACTACGCTTACTCTCACAAAGAATTCACAAGTTACACATAATGAACCATAGGCTTGCCCTTAGTGTAGTGTTTCACTAATAGTCGAATGTAAAGTTTAGGATCAAGTAGGACTTTTTTGGGTTGTAATGTCGGCTAAAGGACGGGTAGGAACTATTTTAGCCAAGAATAGTGACTAACCTCTCTAAGCGCTTTAATACACTACATCATACATTTAAAATAAATCTCTAACAACCAAATTACACTATTTTTGTCTACCATCTCTTTTATTTTTGCCCCACCTCTTTTAAGCATTTTCACAAACACTTGATGGACACATAGTTTACTACCATAAGAATCATTTTTTTTTCACAATCTTTTAAGGCTATTAAATATTTTTTTCTAAAAGTTCGATCTTCTATATGATTGATCATATCAAAAAAGACCTCCTGCTGCTTATTACTATCAGTAATAAAATTTATAGAATGAGTATTGCAGGTGCAAATTGCACAACTAAAATTGCAATGGTCTATTGATTCATTACTATCTAAATTGTAGGCTATATTAAGATGATTATCATCACTAAGACTTTCTTCAAAAGAAGGGCGATTTTCATTTTCATCAAGAATAGAATATAATTTATTTTTAACTTCGTTCCCTAACTCTAACATATTTATCTTGACATTTTTTATTTGGAACCCAACAATCTTTAGCCCTATGACTTGTTTATCTGCAGTTCCAACATGTATCATGATTGTTTTTGTATCCACCTCTATTAGTGGCTTGTTTAGATCTTTTAAATCCTCTTTTATAATAATGAGACTTTTCAAATTTATCCTTATAATTT
This sequence comes from Capsicum annuum, assembly GCF_002878395.1. Lineage (NCBI taxonomy): Eukaryota > Viridiplantae > Streptophyta > Magnoliopsida > Solanales > Solanaceae > Capsicum > Capsicum annuum. The sequence continues at coordinate 109,899,841 of NC_061114.1, forward strand.
TTATGTTGTCTTTTAATTTCTTGGAAAGTTCTTTTGAAGAGGCTGATAATTTCATATATCCATAATCTTGAAAAAAGCTTCCTAACGCATTTTGTGATATTTTATTATCTCTTTTTTATTAATTTTTAAGTTTAATATCTATACATAACTTTAGTCCGGTGACATTTTTAAATCTTATAATATCACCATAAGTTAAGTTACTATAAGGGATTTTCCCTCTAATTTATCTTTTAGTTTTGTTCTAACGTTTTTTGCAAATAATGTTGGTAAACCACTTACAAATTTTTTCTTCCAATAATCATGATTACAGTTTTCTCTAACTATGACTTTGTTTAGAAAAACATCTTTATCCCATCTAAAATCGTCTAACTTTGGACATGATAAATTTGATAATATTTCTAAACTTCTATCTTTAAAAAGTTGAGGTTCTCCTATAAAATGTTTAGCTATACTATAAATTAATGTGGTAGTGAAATCTTCTAAGACTAGATTTTTTACTGTTTGTCCTGTTGACTCATTCTTAATAGCTGTATCATTTAATGTGTTTTGCGTATTATTATCTGTGAGGTAGTTATCCCACCAATATTTTGTGGTACTTATAATCATGATATAATCATTGTAGGTACTTGTTTATATGTCATTTTGTTAATTTTATATGCCGTAGTGACTATTTTCTTTTCATGTAGTTTATTATATATTTGATGTTCTACTAATTCAGCTATATTCCATTCGACAATTTCTCTTCTAGAGTGTGAAGTATGAGATAAAACTTCATTTTCTTCATTGTCTATACTCGGATATGTTGGCTTTTTATAATGATTCCTTTTTACTGAATATTAAGAACTTAATTTGTTAATTTCATTATCATTTTTCTTTGGTAGAGTTCTTATGACCATATCATTTGTAAATTTTAATTCGCATTTTAACCTTTCATTAATTTTTCCTAAAATATCATCTGTGATTTCAAACTTTTCTTCAAGTTTAGGAAATTTATATTTTGAAATTCTAGTAATTTAAATATTGGATGAGTTATCGACTTTTTATCATCGTAAGAAGAACTTAGTTTATCTTTACAAGTTAATTTATTCTCAGCTTCGAGAACCTATTTAAAAACTAGATGTAGTAGTTGATTTGTATAAATATTTTGTTGAAGTATTTTGTTTATGTCTTTATTCTTAAGATCACCTTTAGTATCTATTATATCTAATTTAAAGGGTGAAGTAGTAACAACTCTACCATCTACTGGTAGGCTAATTTTTTCTAATTGAGAAATTATTGATTCAACTACCTTATCCCAAGTATATCATTTATTAACAACCATGTTTTAGTGATTCCTTTTGATCATGTAATGTTCCTTAAAATTCAAACATTGAACAAGTAATACAATATTCAAATGGATCTATAGATTTAAAATTTCTAAGATCTCAATACTTTAATCAAGCCTCTTCAAGTAGAAGAATGTCCTTTTCTAGATCGCCAATCTCCAAGTCTGTAGAAGAAATGGAAGTAACATTAGAAGATATAGAAAGAAAATTAAAAGGAGTAGATTTCTCAGAAATAGTTCCTAAAGTGGAATATGAATCTACAAATTTAAAAACTTAAAAACTAATAAGTCCCACTGCTAGTGGAATGCTAGGAGTAAAAAATTCTCTATGTATGATTAGGTCAGGTGAAATATTTGATCCTGAGCATTTGGGGGATAGATTAAGAAATGGGAGTAAGTTAACAATTTAAAGTAACTTAATTTACAAAGTACTTTAAACTTTGAAAATAAACTTTTAAAAAATAAAGTAAGAACAAAGCAAAAACAAAGAAAAATTAGTTAAGTGGTAGAGAAAAGTGGAGGAATTTATACTTATCATTTTTTTATTGTTTTGGAAAATGCAGAGAACTTACAGAGGGATGATGAGAAATATAGAAAGTAGTAGAGCGTATTTCTAAATTGGAAAATTTCTGAATGCTCCCTACTGTTACAAGTTGAAAGCCTTAAATAGGCCTCAAAGCATTCACTATCTATTTTACATCTATTCAAGTACTAATACATGCTATTTATTCCATACTTATCTAGGAGTAGCTGATGACCAACTATTTGTTCTGCACGTGTCTTTGAGTATCTTTTCATCATTATCTTGAACATGTGTCTTTTGATGATTTTAAGAAGATTTTGGAGGAATGCTGACATCTTTCTTTTAATTTAGAAGGTATGCCTATGCTATCCCTTACAGATCTATTATGTCACCATTGCTGGGTTCATTGGAATGTAAAGATGCAGTATCTAATAACTCCATTATCTTTTTTGAATTTTTCTCATTGTCTAGACTTGATAAAGGTTCTTCGAGCCTTTTTTTTAATTCCTCTTTGTAAAGGTATGTTCCTTCCATGAGGATGAACTTGTTATTGATTTTTCTGTTGGACTCCATCTTTTTATTTTGATGGTCTTACTTAAGTCTTTGATCCTTTCAATTTCATGAATATCAAAGGACCAATAAATAATATACGAAATTCTTTTTTAAATAAAATATCTACACCATTTAACATTCTCCGGTAGTGTAAAGATATTCTGCTCTACCTGGAAATTTTCAAACTGCTTTTGAAATTGTGTTGACAGTACCTGTTTATTTTCTCCAAGTTGGCTCTACCAATCGTAGAACCATCGAGGTATTACAACAATTTTCATCTACTCTGAATATTTAACAAACTAATAGTGAGTGTTAAGCCTAACATACATAAAATTGTACCAAGCCACCTTATAATCATATTGGTTATATGTTTGAGGTCGGTAAGGTCTTGACAGAGGAATGGGTATATGTAGATGATATACATACCATTCAAATGAGTTTAATATCCTTTTAATTGTAAACTATGAATATTGAATACTATTGGGATCACTTATATCTGCTAACTTATGCTCAATTTGTAATGAATCAGTATCTGTTAAAATAAACTCGTAAGACCATTAGGTTTTGAGGGGATCATCTGTTTCCACATAATCTCAATTTGTATAATAAGGTTTTAACAGTTCCAATACTAAAAAACCTTCATATTTTTTATCAAGTTCCATTATTGGCAGTACCTGCAATACTGTTATCTCAAATTACCTTTTTATTAGGAATAACTTGTTTCTCCTTCTTTTCCAAAGTGGTTGGGGAGACTGTCTGTGAGTATGTCTCCGGTGGTTTCATCTCGTGGCTATCTTTGGTTTGGATAGAAATATTTTTATTGGTTGATGATGAGAATTTTTTTTTAAATATTTATTTAAGTGATTGTATTTTGGGTAGAATAGTAACGGGTTCTTTTAATGATAGCGGAAAGATAGGTTTTGGCAGAGATGAAAATTCTGCCAGGACTGAATATCTATTTTCTGACTTTTTATCTTCTTTTTTGAAGGGTTTTTTAATTTTCTCTTTTGGTCGAAAAGGCCAAAATGGAGGCTTCAGCCTTATTCTTGGCGTTTCAGGTTTCATTATTTCCATGTAGAAAATTTTTATCAAAATTTTGGGAGAGAATTTCTCCCTTTATAAAAATCTATTAAAAATCAAATTTTTAGACATCTTTTGTAAAACAGTTTTGGCTGTTTTTATTCCTTAAATATTTTTAAAGAATTTTGACATTTGGTAACTCATAATATCATAGTAAAATTTTCTTTAAATAGTAAATTAGTTTTTTGTAATCCCCACTGGACTGAATTCTTCTTAAGATAAATCCTACAAACCTGTCGAATAATAAGAATATAAAATCTACAACATGGTTGGGATTTTCTAGAAACCCTTGGGTCTGAGTTTTATTAGAACATACCTTTTGTATATTTTTAGTTCTTTCTGTCGGGGCCTTTAAAGGAAATTCGATTCTTTAATGTTTATTTGACACTTTAGACAGTTTATCGTAAAGATAATTTGATCTTTTATAAAGTCGCTTTCTTTTTTTGATATACTGTTTAGATAGGGAAAAACAATCCTTTTACTAAAAATAGTGGTGTGAATACCACCTAACTTGGTAATATAAGGTTTTATTTGAGTTATAAAAGGAGTACCTAAAATTATCTCTTTATTTATATCTTTAGTTATTACAAAATCATTAATAGAAGAAACTCTGTCATTGCATCTATGTGCTTTGGGGAGTTTATAATTTATTTTTAATCTTTCTCCTGTTACGGAGAATAATCGTGTAACACCTTTCTCTAGGTACTCCATAGGAATTAATCCTTTTATAATGCAGTTTTGATCATCACCCGTATCAAATAATGCAATCTTATGAATTGTATATCTTTATTTATAACTAGTGTAATTGGTATATGGTAACTTTGCACTTTAACTACTGTAATTGTATTAATTCCTGATTTATTTATAGGAGGTTTTTCTAGAGACTTTATTTCTGGACACTCTATTTGTTTATTATCACTTTTTACTCCTGATGTTTCACCAAACTTAAATTGGTGTGATCTGGGGTCTTGGTTAGATGTTAAATCATTTAATATTTTATTAGCAAGTAATTTTGTTTCTAGGTTGTTAAGTCTTTGCTTAACTTGTCAAACTTCCTCTTTTATGTATGATATTTCTGTCTGAAGATCTTGTATTTTTGTTTCATTCTTATGTTCTTTAAATTTGATCAATATATTTTTCATATTAAAGGGTTCAACAGTCTCTTTATCAAACTAATAATTCAGAATAATATCTTTTAAGGCTATTAAATATTTTTTTTCTAAGAGTTAGATCTTCTAGATGATCGATCATGTCAAATAAGGCCTCTTTCTCCTTGTTACTATTGGTGATAACATTTATAGAATAACTATTGCAAGTGAAAATTGCACCTCTACAATTACAATGCTATGTTGATTCACTACTGTTTTGTCTGAACTATATGCAATATTAAGCTGATTATCATCACTAAGACTTTCTTCAAAAAAAGAGCTATTTTCATTTTCATCAAGAATAAAATATAATTTATTTTTAACTTCGTTTCCTAATTCTAACATATTTATCTTGTCTTTCTTTTTATTTGAAACCCGACAATCTTTAGCCCTATGACCTGTCTTTCCGTAGTTCCAACATGTTTTATTATTGTTTTTATATCTACCTTTATTATATGCTTGTTTAGATATTTTAAATCGTCCTTTATAATAATGAGATTTTTTAGATTTATCTTTATAATTTTTATATTGTCCTTTTAATCTTCTTGATAGCTTTCTTTGAAGGGGATGATAATTTCATATATCCAAAATCTTGACAAAAGCTTCCTAGCTCATTTCGTGTTATTTTATTATCTCTCTATAGTTGATTTTTATGTTTAATATCTGTACATAATTCTAATCCCGTGACATTCATAAAACTTATAAGATCGCCATAAGTTAAGTGACTATAAGGAATTTTTCCTTCAAATATATCTTTTAATTTTGTTCTAACTTTTTCTGCAAATAATGTTGGTAAACCACTTATAAATTTTTTCTTCCAATAAGCATGATTACAATATTCTCTAACCATGACTTTGTTGAGGAAAACATCTTTATACCACCTAAAACCTTCAAGCTATGGACATGATAGATTTGATAATATTTCTAAACTTCTATCTTTAAAAAGTTGAGGTTCTTCTATAAAATATTTAGCTATACTATAAACTAAAGTGCCAGAGGCATCTTCTAAGACTTGATTTTCAACAATTTTCCTGTAGACTTAGTCTTAATTATTTGAGTAATAGTTGTAGCATTTAATATGCTTTGCCTATTATTACCTGTGAGATAATTATCCCACCAATATTTTATGATACCTGTAAATTCTGAAATAATCATCGTATTATTTATCTATTATTTTATGATTTTATATGCCGTAATGGCCATTCCCATTTCATGTAGTTTATTATATATTTGATGTTCTGCTAATCCGTCTATATTCAATTTAGTAATTTCTCTTCCAGAATATGGAGTATGTGATAAAAATTCATTTTCTTCATACTGCATATCTAAAAATATGAGCTTTTTATAATAATTCTTTTTTACTAAATAATTTCAAATAATTAAGGCTGTTGTTTTAGGGAAATAGAATTATATGAGTGATACGATCCAAATGGCCAATATAGCTTTTGATGCCATCATTCGAGGCCAACACATGAAAAATCAAATAGTGGTCACCTCGAGGACACAAGAACACACATGGATAACCCATTTTGATTACTCAATAGAGCAATTCCATGTATGGAAGGTTTCTTGGGGCTTGGAATGCATTTTGGAAAAGCCTTGGCACAAGGAATAAAGAGCCCTTGTCGGTTATTTCTGAAATAGACACTTTTTGGCTATTTTTGAAATAGGCTAGTTTTACAAAGGCAACTAATATAAATAGGTGCCTTAGACATTTTACTACTTAGTTTTTGATGATTATTTTTACATGATGTATCCGTGAGACTCCATGGGAGTGTTTGAGTGCTTGAAAAAGCATTTGTTGAACCTTGCTTAGAAATAGTAGTTGTGAGGTAGATCTAATCCCCTTTGAGGCACAGTAAAAAATTGGTGTTTGATTCTATTGTTTTAAGGGTCTTTGAGTTTGATACACTCGTTGGTTCTTAATCTCTTATAGTTTTTTTTGTCAATTTACCTATCCTCTATTTTCTATCTCTTATCCTTCATATATTCTCTTTAGTTTTCATCTTTCGTATCTTGATTCATATCATTTGGTATCAAGATCCGAGTTTGATTTCATTCTAACAAAGTCAACTTGGGTTTATTGTGTGTAGAAAATAAAAAATCACAAAAAGAAATATCAGAAACTGAAAATCACAAAAAAAGTTTTATTTCCCATTTTACCCCTAGGCCAAGATTTGAAGTCTTAGATTTTTGTGTCTTTGTGTGTTTCTATTGTTAGATCCTTGTTCCCTAACACTAATAGAGTCTAGATCTCGAATTTGAGCTTATTCTGGGTTGATTTAAGCCACCCACCATTATTGAGCTTGAGTTGAAAAACTTTGATGGTGGATCTCAAATTTTGGAAGGGTTTTGCTGAGATTTTGGCTTGAAAAACGTGTTGGTTGAGTTTAGGGGATCAACGTGAGCTTGAACAGTAAAAAATCATTCAATTCTGAGGTCATTTGGCTAAGGTTCCATTTTTGAATATTCTTGGTGTTCTTCATGTTCTTCATATGTTGTTGAAGAAGAACATTCAAAAAGTGGTTGTTTGATCCAAAAAGAAGGAGAAAGAAGGTGTGGTACTTGTGTGTCTAAAGAATATTCCAAAGAATATTCCAAGTCATCCAAAGAATGAAAGAGTCCAAAAGCATCAAAAGAGAATATTCTCAAAGAAGAGGACAAGGGAAAGTACAAGGAGGGGACCACAAAGAAATTCAAACTCTCTTGAGTCTGAATAATCAATTGAAAGGCTCCTTTTCATTGTATTTTCAGCCACAAAACCTCCCATCACTCTGCCAAGTTGAAGAAATTTCATGAATTCAAAATGGAAACAAGTAATCTCCCAAAATTTCAACAACATTCAATGTCCAATCCGAGGCAGCCACATCATCAACCTTAAAAAATTACCTTAAGATCAAATTTAGGTTCTAAGTTTTTTTTCCTTGATTCTTTGGTTTCTTTTCTTGATTCTATTACAAATTAATAACGAGTAATCACCCACTTAGTTATAAATTAGTTGTTGAATCCATTTTCTTTCGTGTCTTCCTTTTTTGTTTTGATTTGTTGTAACTTCTTTATTTCAAGTTCGTAAGTAGATTTTGTTTTATTTGATTGATCAAACAAGAATCTACTCCTACTATAAAGTAGATATTGACACCTTATTGTCCATTAGAGTGTAAATAACTTTTAACATTCACCACTCCAATTATGAGAATCACAAAGATGAGTTTATACGAGTGTTGGTGAGGTGCTTTACTACTAATCTTATTTGTTCATTTTGTAGGTACAATGCGATATAAGGAGAACATGTCTTCGATAGCCTTAGATAATTGTGACTACGACATGGGAGATGATTGTAGTGAAGAATGTTATGGCTATGATGATGATGTAGATTATGGGGTCCATGATCAAGACATGGACAAGAATGAAGGTTACTATTTTGAAGTAGAAAGTAATATGAATGAGGTGCCTAGTTCTTATAGTGTGTACGGGGATGATGAAGAGCCTTGCGATTGTTCTTATGATAAAGATGGGGCATGTTAGGAGTATTACACTTCCCACTCCGAGCATCAAAGTAATGTAAGGTATAACTTATTTACTAACAAATCTTATGAGAATCATGGTGAGAGTGTACAGGTGGAGTATGAAGATTCATATTGCTAACCTTGTAGTACATCTTATCAAAGTCGAAATGGTGTGAATGATTATACTAACTATAGTGGTGGTTGTCCCATGAGAAGAAAAGAGTATGCATCTCCAAAGTCTAAGGGTACTATATCTTATTCTTCTTGTTATAGTGTCCAAACATGTGGAATCAAGAATTGAGGTAGATATGGAGGGTATAGTAGGAGTCAAGATCATCCTACTCTTCCCATCTTTATAAGAGAGTCGGGTCTCTAAGACTATCTTGATTGGGAATGGAAGTGTGAAAGAATCTTCATGGATTATGATATGAGTGAAGTTGAAAGAGCTACGTGTGCTCTTAAATATATTCAAGGTCCGACATTATTATGGTGGGAATCCATAAGGAAGTATGACAAAACATGGAGTGCGTACTTATGTGCCCATCGGGTATACTAATCTTTACAATGTTGATCCAAGAAGAAATGTTCACTCCAGAAAGGTAAGCATTTGTGGGGTTCCGGGATGCCTCCTTGTGCTCGATGATTGATGCTATATAAAGTATATTATTCCACTCATGGTTGACAATCTATGGATATCTCGAGAGCCTCTACGAGTTACATACTTCTTGGATGAGTATAAGGTCTCCGAGAGAGTGAAAGTTTCCTTCACCTAATTTGGGTACTATGAGGAGGTGTAGTGCAATATCTTCCTCTTGAAACATGGACATCTATGCTTAGGTGCCAATTGTTTTGCACAACATAAGGTTCTAAAGGTACAAAATTGGCCCAAGATTGTAAAAGACCAATGGGAAAATATCTCTTTCCATCCATTCTTCCTAAATCTCAAAGAAATATGACTACTTACTCTAAACCGAATAAAAATGAGAGATAAAAAATTGAGATGACTATAGGTGTGCAAGGTAGAAACCTAAGAGTAGAAAAAGGAGAGGCTGTGAGGAGTGAATTGAGAGGGTTGCCACTAAATCGAGCTAACATTATTTGTCCTTCTATTTCTGAGGACATTTGTGTAGGTACCAACATGAAAAGTGGAGGAGAACAAGTGACAAAAGAGAAGATTCCCTTTGAAGATTTGAAAAGGGTCATCTCAGATGATTCTAAGGCTTGTGGAGGACCTTCACACCAAGGTAAATAAGAATATGCTCAAGAACTTCAAGGTAAAATAGCTAACTCTTACACTTTTGTGCATATGAATAGTGCTTGTGTATCTAGTAGCCCCTTGAGTATGCGTTGTAGCTTACCTACATGTGAGTCTATTGATTATTTGCCTTTAATTGATAATGTATATGTTGTGAGTGTGGATACACTAGTGGATCCTATTGATAACTGAATTGATTCTTCTTGTAAGATCGATTTGTTTCCACCTAGTGTTGAGGCCATTGTGAGTGGGGATACACTAGTTGATCCTATTGATAACCGAATTATCTCTTTTTGTAAGATTAATTTGTATCCACCTAGTGTTGAAGCCATTGTGTTGGATGATAGCACATCATCTTATGAAAATTGTGTTGATCAATTTATGTGTAAAACTAGTCCACTACTTGAGGATATGTGTGTTGTTATTAATAGTCCTCAAGTGAGTGAATAACTTGAAAGTGTTGGTAAAGAAGATAGGAGTGACCCCTTGAGCATGTTTTCTAAAGAAGATCCTATGGATTGCCTTGCTCATAGGGATGATTATGTGTTTGAAACTTCTTTAGAACTTGATGGTTGCCTTTTAGAGAGTGAACTTACATTTTCTAAATCTTTTCCCGGGATATATCCTTCTCTCTTTAGGTATAACATCTTGTTTGAAGATGGTGAAATCACTCCTAATGAACCTAGTGGTGACAATGATATATGAAGGGATAGCTTGTCTTGAAGGCTATAAGCTATATGCTAACTGATACGGGTACGATCACGAGGATGCACGTATGTGAGAATACATTGGACCCGTCCAATAAAACATCCAAGTGAAGTGTGGAGAAGGCCTTGGATCACACCAAAATCGATCCTAAACTTGCACTCCAAGGGCGTCTTTGGTCACATTTCATTAAAGGGACCTTTTGGTTATTTTACCTATTATTTGTAATACACTATAAATAGAATGATGTAGGGTTTTAGTCATTAGTTTTGATGAATATTGAAAGTTGTAGACACTTAGACATTTCTCTCTTATGAGAAAGGCCACTATGGCTAAACATTGTAACTAAGGATTTCAACTTGAGTATGGAATCACTCGTGTTAGATTCAAGCTTGGAAACGTTGGATGCTTGGGAGATCGAGGTCTCTCTTGTGCCACGTAAGATATAGGTGAATTGTAGTGTGTAGTGTTAAGGGTCCAAGAGTGGAATATGCTCTTGGGTTCTTAAGATTATGCCTCCATGTAGTCTATCTTTCTATCCCTTTGTTTAGTGTAATATTTTGTTGTTGTTTCTTGTGTTGTTGAAACCGTTGGTTATTATTATTGTAATACTCTTGTTCTTCACGTGTTTATGATGTTTTGGGTGTTATATATATCATTGAATCTTGTTTTCTTCTTGTTGGTAGAATCTGAGAGTGGTCTTCAAAAAGGTCCTCGGATCCTTAAGATTAGTGGACTGATTTGGAGTGTGTTTCGTGTTCTTCTTGTTTTTATCGTATCATTTGGTATCAAAACCATCTTTGATTTGTTCTAACAAGATCAATCTTGGGTTTGAGAGTTGAAAATTCAAAAAAAAAAAGTTGAAAACTGAAAATTCCAGAAAAGAGAGCAATCTATCTATTTTGTGTTCTTGTCCGAAAATTGAGTTTTTGTTGTGTCTTGGATGATATTTTTATTTGTCTTTGTTGTCTCTAAGTGTTAGTTTTTTGCATCACTAACACATTGAGTCTATATCTTTTGAGCTTGAATTGTTGAGATTGTTGTTGTGACAAGTTAATGGCCGTGTATTGATGTTGTTGTTCTTGGCCGTGTGGTGATCTTTCTTGTGGACTTGGGCTGGACGTTGTTGGTGTTGTTATTGTTCTTGAAAAGTTGTTGTATTCTTGTTGTTCATCACAATCTTCACCCCTTGTTAAGACCAAAACACCACACTAAAGGACTTGGTCGTTTGTAGTTGACCTTGTTGTTGTTCTTGGGAGATTGTTGTTGATTTTATTGGTGATTGTTGAAGTGTTCTTGATGTTCTTCCAAACCTTCATACCTTGTTAAAATAAAGTGAAATTTAGATAAAAAAAGGTGAAGGAAAAAGTATGAGAACATTGTTAGTCTTGAAAGACTTACCATCACTCACCAACAAGTCAATCACTTCTCAACCACTTTCCCATAAAACAAGGATCCATGTTTTAAGGAGGAGTACAAGTCTAGTCCAAGACTTTGAGTCTCAAAATTTTAATTGAAAAAGAAGCTCCAAAGACTAGTTTGTGTTTCCCTCTATTAAACAAGTTCCACCAAAGTCCAAATTGAAAAATTGACCAAAACTTGAAATCGGACAACAAAAGTTGTGTGCAACTGAGACCAATACGTGGATGCCACATCATCACATTTTACTGTTCACACACCATATTTAAGCTCAAATTTTAGGTTTCTTTCTTTCCGTTTGTTGTTTCTTAGTTTTAATTTTGTTGGTTCCAATACTAATTGGCAAACTAGTACTTATATACTAGATTGTTAGTTAGTTTTTGTGTTTGTTCATTCGTGTTATGCATTTGTTATGTACTTTTCTCTTTTGTGAATTCATTGTACCTTGTTGGTTCAAGTCCATAACAAATTTTGCTTGAGTTAACTCAAACGAAAATCTATTTCGGGCAAGAGTAGACTCGATCCTCAATTACTCGCGAAGTATAAGTTGGCTTTCAACACTTGTGAAACCAAGTGTGAGACGATCAAGTGTGCGAGAGTATGGTGAGGTTGTTTTGAACTAACTTGTGTTTTGTTTTGTAGGTGTGTTCTTTTTTTTGGGTACAATTACAAGGGAACCCACTGCTTCTACCTCTCAACCCATGGATAATAATTCCACCAATGTCATCTTGTCCTACCTTGACACTATGTCCCGAGACCTAGCTATGGCAAATGAAAGGTTGGATCATATGGTAGGTCAAAGGGAGAAAGTGGGCTGCATGGAAATACGTCAAGAGAAAGGCCGTAGCTCATGTGAGCTACGAGGTAAAAACACTATTCCCTATGCTCCTTTGAACTTAGAATGTTGTGTTGTGGCTAGTAGTAGCCAATTGGATGTAGTTGCGGATTTACCTAGAGTAGAGGTGTTTGAGTTTCCCTATGGTGATACTCTTGGTGATGTCAGGTTATGTGAGGACCAAACTCTTGTTGTAAGTATGCAAGCACTAGTTGATCCTTTATATGACAAAATTGATTCTTCTTGTAAGAATGATTTATGTCCATCTAGTGCTAGCCCTTATAACTTGAACAAGGTTCTATTACCAATTGACAAAATTACTCACATACTAGTTAACCCTTGTGCGAACCAAGGTGAGTCTACATTGGTATGTGAGTTGCCAACAACTAGTGAGGATGTGAATGAAGATCAACTTACTCATGAATGTATTCCACTACTTGAGCATATATGTGGCGTGCTTAAAAAATCTCAAGTTATTGATGGTGTTTATAGAGTTGATCTTGATGGTGCACGTGATTCTTTGAACATCTTGTGTGGTAAAATCCTTGTTAGTTTTTTTGTTTATAGAGATCATGTGTATGGAAATATTGTAAATGATGGAATATGTCTTTTTGAGGTAGGACTTCTAGGCCATGTCTCTCCATTCTTGAATGTTAATCTTCTCTTAAAGGCAAATGCCATGCATGGTTGTGTGAGTGATAAACTAGGGGAAAGAAGGGCTAACCTCAGCTTACACCCTTGGCTACTTCTCCCATTTGACCCCGGCACCCTCCTGAAAAGTGGGAATTTCTACCCTTTCCACTTGATGCTTGGTCAAGACGACAAGCAATGTTTGATTGTGGGTGCTAATGAAGGAAGGCAAGGTTCTTCCTCGTCTCTTTTTGTTGATGATGACCTCTTACTTTGTGTCATTAATACTAAGGTTTTCATGTTCAACACAAAGGACCCGTGGGTATACTCCAAGTTTGTCTCACCTTGGCATGGCATGTGATGTATGCATTTTGCTAACCCTAACCCTCATGTCATGAGGATGTTTTGCTTGTTTGTCCTTCTTAGATTTTGTAAGGAGAGGATTTGAGGTCGAATCCTTTTTCAAGAAGGGAAGGATGATACGGGTACGATCACGAGGATGCACGTATGTGAGAATGTGTTAGACCCATCCAATAAAATGTCCAAGTAAAGTGTGGAGAAGGCCTTGGATCACACCAAAACTGACCCTAAACTTGCACTCCAAGGGCGCTCTTGGTCACATTTCATTAAAAGGACCTATTGGTTATTTTACCTATTATTTGTAATACACTATAAATAGAATGATGTAGGGTTTTAGTCATTAATTTTGATGAATATTGAAAGTTGTAGACACTTAGACATTTCTCTCTTGTGAGAAAGGCCCCTATGGCCAAACATTGTAACTAGGGATTTCAACTTGAGTGTGGAATCACTCATGTTTGATTCAAGCTTGGAAATGTTGGATGGTTGGGGGATCGAGGTACCTCTTGTGCCACGTAAGAGATAGGTGAATTGTAGTGTGTAGTGTTAAGGGTCCAAGAGTGGAATATGCTCTTGGGTTCTTAAGATTATGCCTTCATGTAGTCTATCGTTCTATCCCTTTGTTTAGTGTAATATTTTGTTGTTGTTTCTTGTGTTGTTGAAACCGTTGGTTATTATTATTGTAATCCTCTTGTTATTCATGTATTGATGATGTTTTGGGTGTTATATACATCGTTGAATCTTGTTTTCTTCTTGTTGGTAGCGAATCTGAGAGTGGTCTTCAAAAAGGTCCTTGAATCCTTAAGATTAGTGGACTGATTTGGCGTGTGTTTTATGTTTTTGTTGTTTATCTCATATCACTAACCAACTATGGTGTGAAAACATTCCTCCTAAAGATGGAAATCTCTTCTTGGAAGATGAGAGTACTCTTAAGGGAAAGGAATGTGAGGTCTTGAAAAGGAATAATCAATTGGGTGATGATAATTTTGATTTGCTTGAATCCTTAAGAAACCCAATAAGTGATTGTTCCTTGAAAATTAATTGTGGCTGTGATCCTTTGTATGACACCTCACCCATGTTTGATGACTATGAGGATGGATTTCTTGCTTCTTGTGAAGACTTAAGTAATAATCTCTTAGACTTTGGTGGTGGTATGTGTCTACTTGAGGTTACTTCCATAGAATGAGAAAGTGTACATTATTTGGAAATTACTTCCTCTTCTACTTCGTGCAACCTTATTGTGGAGAGTACTCATGGTGATGATTTTGAAACTAATTGTGAGTACATACATAGGGACACCTTAGTTGAAGTTAACTTGAGTGATACCTTTCTCTACTCTCTATTTTTTATGATATGTATGTTGTTGTAGAGAGTATGTCTTTTGGATTGGGTAAAACCTATGGGGAAAAAGAGTATTGTCTAGACCCATGTCTATATCCACTCTTTCCATTTGACCCCAGTGCCAAATGTGGATATGATGATGTTGGCACACCCAACTTGTTGCTTGATCTATATGACAAGAAAAGTTTGAATAAGGATGTTGGTATCCTTCCCTATAATGAAAAGTCTTTCTTGGGGATTCACAATCCACTTGAGGGACTAACATTGTGCAAAGGAAAGAACTCCAACCAAGATGAAGGGTCTTTAAAGAAGGGGATCCATGAAAAGCTCCAAGAGAGTTCACCATTATGTGTTTCTATCCTTAACCAAGGTTTTATCACTTGTAGGTTAAGAATAGAGTCTTCTCTTGAAGCTACTTTGGATTAACTCCATTTGTGTGATACCATTCTTTAATATGTGTGTAGAGACGATGACCTCCTTCTCAAAGGTGGTATCATTCTTGAAAACCCGAGGGCAAAAGTGTCCTTGTCTCCTTAGGGTAATGCTTCTAAAAGGTGGTCCTTCTCAAAAGTGGTATCCCAACTTATCGATGCAAAGTTGTCTATTTGTTTGAAAGGAAGAATGTTTATGTGCTTTAATATTTTAATTTCATCCTTGTGTACATTACGTACTAAGTCTTTGTAGCCAAATGGCATTCTTATAGATAATAGCACCTTGGATGAATTCTTTACACTTGATTTCTTCCTATACTACCTCTTTGCTTATGATAACATCCATGATAGTTTTGGATTTGACTTATGTAGAGGTAGGATATTTGTTGGTTGGTCCACTTGTTTGAGTGACATTGCTATATGTTTTTCGTTGACTTTAGTTTCAATTGAGGCAACACTCTTGATGTGGTTTTTTAAAGAGGTGATGAAGAAATTGTGTATTATGGCTCCTAAGGTAAAGGTAATCTTATCTTGTGATCTAGTGATGCTATTATGACCATTGTGGTTTCCTTACCGCTTGGTGATTTCTGTAGCCAACTCCTTTATGCATTCTTCAATAGAGTTCTAATGTTTAACACGAAGGATCCTTGGTTATATTTCAAGTATGTGTAACTTTGGCATGATGAAATAATTGTTTACACTAATCTTAATCCCCATGCCATACTGAAGTTGTGTTCGCTTGTCCTTCCTTTAATTCTGCAATGTATGGATTCAAGGTCAAATCCATTTTAAGAAGGAGAGGATGATACGATCCAAATGGCCAACATAACTTTTGATGCCTTAATTCGAGTCCAACACATGAAGAATCAAACGTGGTCATCTCGAGGACACAAAAGCATACATGGAGGACTAAATTAATAATGGTCACCTCAGAGTATAAAAAGAAAAATGTTATGAAATAGTTATTAAATTAATAATATTATATAGGAATAAATGTGGATTTTTACTTCAAATAGTAGTCATTAACAATAAAATAACAAAAGTTGCTCAACAAGGTTGACAGTATCTTGCGTTGCCCCCAAATGCATTAGAGCTTAATATGTTAATTTCATTGTCATTTTTTCTAGATAAATTTCTTATAACCTTATCATTTGTGAATTTTAATTCGAATTTTAACCTTTCATTAATTTTTCCTAGAATATCATCTGTGACTTCAAACTTTTCTTCAAATTTAGGAAATTTATTTTTTGAGAATTCTGATAATTTAAATGTTGGATGAGTTTCTAACTTTTTATCATTGTAAGAGGAACTTGGTTTATCTTTAAAAGTAGATTTATTCTCGGCTTCAAGAATATGTATAGAAACTACATGTAGAAGTTGATTTGTATAACTATTTTGTTGAAATATTCTATTTATATCCTTATTTTTAGGATCACCTTTAGTATCTACTATATCTAATTTAAAAGGTGAAGCTGTGACAACTCTACCATCTACTGGTAGGCTAATTTCTTCTAATGGAGGAATTATTGATTCAACTATCTTATCACTAGTATACAATTTATCAACAATCATGTTTAATGATTCCTGATCGTCTAATTTTCCTGTATATTCAAATCATTTTAAAAAATCAATATTACGTCTTAATTTTTTCATATCATTGCACCAATTTTCTCTAAAAGAATATCTTTCTTTTAATGAATATCTTTGTTTATACCATTGTCTTTTAATAGAATTTTCTGGGCTAGTCCATAATTTATCTAAATATTCAAAGTCAAGTTCAAATATTTCATCTGATCTAATCATGCATAGAGAATCTTTTACTTCTAGCATTTCACTAGAAGTGGGACATTGATTTTTTAGTTTTTAAATTTCTAGATTCATATTCCATTCTAGGAATTGTTTTTGAGAAATCTACTCCTTTTAACTTTCTTTCTGTATCTTCTAGTATTACTTTCCTTTCTTCTATATACTTGGAAACTGACGGTCTAGAAAAGAACATTCTTCTACTTGAAGAAGCTTGATTAAAGGATTAGGATCTTAGAAACTCTAAATCTATAGATCCATCTGATATTGTATAACTTGTTCAATGTTTGAATTTTTTTCTTCAATTTTTGGCTCCGTTATGGGATCAAAATGCCAATTATCTTTTATTAATCCTATTTGATCATTTTTGGGACAAAAGTATTGTTGTGATTAGCTTCCATAAACATGGTAGTTACTTTATTACTTACTATTTTAACCTTATGGGCTAAGGTAGTTTCTATTAATCTATAATATACTCTATCTATTATTACTATTTTCTCTAGTATTTATCTTACTATGCATGTTTTTCGTTTTGACATTTAATGTTAATGTATCCACAACATTTTGATCATTAATATCTATAAAAATTTTTGGATAACAATTAAAGTATATCGGGCCGGCCTATAATTTCTATTCAAGAAACCCCATGAACATCACATGATAGTAATAGAGATTAATACACAATTAAGGTCTATAATATCAAATAAAGTGCCCACGCGAGCATCACAATAAATATCATCTCTCAAGTCAACAACAATTTGCATATATGCCTCCACAAGGAAAATACGATAATAGTAATAATCTCAAAATACAACCCAAGGATTAAGAAAATACTGCCTTCACATGTCCATATGGTACTTCACTTTTAAGTGAATTCCCTTTGGGTTATGCAATTCTCTCGCCACTTTCCAAAGATGTATGCTATCTATGTTCTCGGATATGGTAGAGGACACTATAGAGGTTTTCATGGATGATTCCTCTATTGTAGGTGACAATTTTGAATCTTGTCTCAAATACTTAGGTAAAGTACTCAAACATTGTCTTGAAAATTTTGCTTGGGAAATTTTTTGGTCAAGGCATTCAAGTTGACCAAGAAAAAGTTGAAGTTATTGCCAAGTTACTTCCTCTTATCTCTGTGAAAACTATTTGAAGCTTTCTTTGGCAAGCCAATTTTAGTAGAATATTCATTAAATATTTCCCCAAGATTGCTCGTCCAATATGTCAATTCCTGAGAACGAAGCAAAATTAGAGTTTGATGGTGATTGCATAAAAGAAAAACTCATGGAAGCTCCTATCATTGCGGCCACGAGGCCAAGAATTGGTCATAACCTTTGGAATTGATATATGATGCTAGTAGTTTGGATTTGGGAGTGGTGTCAGGACAAAGAAAGCATAGTCTTTTTCATACTATCTATTATGCTATAAAGTCTTTGAACGATGCACAACAAATTTATATGGTTATGCAGTAAGAGTTACTTATCGTAGTCAACGCTTTTGAAAATTTGGTTCTTACTTTATTGAGCACGCGAGTCATTGTGCATACTGATCATGAAGCCTTAGGCATTAGATGGATAAAAATGAGGCCAAACCTTGGTTGATCTTGCTACTTCAAGTGTTAAATTTTGAAGTTAAGGATCCAAAAGATGTGAAAACCAAGTAACAAACCACCTATCCTACCTCGAGTCAAGTAAAGATAAGTGAGGTGAGACTGAGATTGGTGTCACATTTCTTAATGAGTTTGTTATGGATCTAAAGGGTAGTATTCTACTATGGTATAAAGATTTTTCAAATTGTGGTTTTCTCCTTGATGATTGAACCATTATCAAAAGAAACATTTTCTACATAATGTAAAAAGGTATTATTAGGATAAACCCTATCTCTTTAGGGAGTGTACATATAGATTTATACATTGTTGTGTTATGGAGGAAGATATGTTTCCTATTCTTGAGGCATGCCATTATTCACTATTTGGTGTCCTTCATGATGGTGTGCGTACAACTCAATCCTCCAAAGTGGATTATATTGGCCTACTTTGTATCATGATGCTCATGAGTTAGTTAGAGCATGTGAGCAATGCCAAAGGCAAGGTGGTATCTCAAGAAGGCATTAAATAACCTCGCAACTAAGTGTGGATATGGAGTTGTTTGATGTATATGGTTTGGACTTCATAGGACCCTTCCTTATCTTATATGAGAATTGCTACATCTTGGTAGCAGGTTATTATGTTTCCAAATGGGTTGGGCCATTGCATAGCCAAATAATAAATCCAAGAGTGTTTCTCAATTCCTGAAAAGGTATATTTTTACCCAGTTTAGGACACCTCATGCTAGCAAAAGTTATGGGGGTTCTCATTTTTACAACTAATCATTTGGTTCTTTGTTTGCCAAATATGGAGTCAAGCATAAAGTGACTTCTTGATACCATCTTCAAGCTAGTGGGTTGGAAAATATATCCAACCAAGAGATACAAGATATTTTGGTGAAAATTAGGAATGTGAGTAGAATGGATTGGGCTTGAAAACTTAATGATGCTTTGTGGGGCATAGGACTGCCTTTAAAACCCCCCACTGGTATGTTACCATATCAATTGGTGTTTGACAAAGCTTGCCATCTCCCTGTCGTGTAGAAGACAAGGAATTGTGGTCCTTGAAGAAGTTGTATATAAATTTGAAAGATGCCTTAGAGTCAAGAGTGGACCAATTTTAAGAGATCGATAAATTCTTCTTGAATACTTATGAGAGTTTGACTCTCTATAAGGAATGTATAAAGAGATGGCTTGCCACTAATATCCTAATAAGGGAGTTCAATAGTGGTGATGAGGTCTTATTATTCAACTTAAGGTACAAGTTGTTTCCGAGTAAACTTAAAACTAGTTGTTGGGTCCCTTCAAAGTGGTACAATATTTCCCTAGTACAACAATTGAATTGGAGAATCACATGGGAGCTCTATTTATAATGAATGGGTAATAAGTTAAACATCATTATACGTTATTACCAAAGGTGTATTTATTATAGGTACTCCACCTCAATGATCCATGATTGATGAATTACAACATTATGCCACAATGATAACTAAGGCGCTTCTTGGGTGGTAATCCAAGTTTGTTTTAGCTGTTTTGGATAATTGTGTTTATTTGTGTAGGTATGTGATTGATTTATAGGTGGGGAAAATTTCATAGAACAAGTCGGGAAATATAAATTTAGTAGATCATGCACAAAACAACAACGAAGAGGCTTTGGTGATGCCCCAGCCTAATTGGCACCTCACCAAAGTCCTTTGCCAAAGATGATCTCCTGGCATAAAAGAACTGTTGCATTCAACGAGTAAATATACCATTTGGAGTATCTCTAAATATTTTGGCGAAGGTCTAACTATCGATAAAATGTGTCGCTATTAGGATGTACCCAGGACTATTCAATTCAACAAAATAACTCCAAATTAGGGAATCATTGATAACTTCTATGATGGGAATTGAATCATCGAGAAGGGTCATATTTTAATGAGTGAGGGTTTAAATTCTTTGACTCTTGACCTTTTATTGTCTTTTGACTCTTAAATTTATTTTAAACTTATCCTATTTTCCCTTTCCCTCTTCTCTTTACACTCTTTCTAATTGACTCAAGCACTCAGACACCTACTCAAATTTTTTTTCCTTAGTCTCACAAGTCTCTACCACCACCACACAAGCAAAAGTGTCCCCGGAGTTACATGCCACACCCATTACTTATGTTGTTCTTATTGGATTTTTACTCAACTTCAAAGGTTAGAATCGATTAAATTTGATATCTATTACTTATCAATGATCTTTATGTCTAGTTGTTTATTAGTGATGTCCATGATTGATTATATTGTTGATGCGAGTTTAGTTCTTATTTTTTGAGTTCGTATGTAAATATCAAAATTGTTGAGGAAGTGTAGCTATTAATTTAAAATTGGTTACTTGATGCTTAATTTTGTTCATGTTTGTATTCTGTGTTAAATGTAAATGAAATGGGTGTCAAAAATCATGATTTTTAATGAATAAAAGCGCAATTGACCAATTTTTCCCAATGATAGAGTAGGTGACATCATTCTTAAGGACAAATCATTGTCTTGATTATTTTATCCTTAATTAAAATTACCATTGAAATGTCTAAGTACATAGACCATGTACCTTACTAAATTCAAAACAAAAATTCACCTTTCAAGTACCTACACTTAAAAATTTCAAGTCACTAATTTACTTCACAAGTTACCAAACTAAACTAAATTCAAAACAAAAGTTCACCTTTCAAGTACCTACACATAAATTCCTTTCCCCGAGCAATCCCTAATTTTAAACACCATGTGCTACCTAACAATCCATTCGAAGATTTATGGAGTACATTCTACTTGGATACTTGCTCTCTGTTTCCCCTAAAAAAATACTTTCTCACAAACATGAAGAGAAACGCAAAACAGTAGTAGTAAATTTGCCACATTTTAAAGAAAATTAAAAAAGGTTGTGAACAAAAATCAAACTTTGAACAAAACATAGTCAAAACAAAGTTAAATCGAACATTTTATTTATGCCTAATAGATCAAAATTACCTGCTTGTAGAACCAAACACCTCTGGCGAATCAATGAGAGTACAATTCAAGATTGGACACAACATGACCAGTGAAAAGTGAAATCAAACCTAAGGCAAATAGTATTAACCCACAAACTTTGGTAATAAACTGTGAACTCATTATGTCACAATGCCAGTTAACACCAATCGCGTAATAAACTTATTCAAGTAAATATTTTCAAGTAGAGATCATATTCACAGAATAACAGACCATGAACACGGTATTCTGCCTAATACTACTAGTATCATTACTATGGGTTTAACAAAATTAAATTTAGCAATCATGAACATTACAATTAAATCATATCGTTAGCTAAGTATTAAATTGAAACATTTAAAACAAGGAAAATCATCCACAACACAAAAATAAAGTAAATCCAAGAACAATCTTACCAGAGACAAATTCATCATGTAATTAATATATAAAAATATTGGAATTGAATCCCTGACACTTTCGCGGGTTTGGTCAAAGCAGGTGACGGTGCTGATGGCTGGTTTTGTCCGGTGTGAGATTGCCGATGGTGGCTACGGCAGAGAGAATGAAAGAAGGAAGATGGCAACAGTGGTTGAGGGAGGCGCCAGAGTAGTGGCTGGTGGGCTCGAGCCGGTGGGGATGGCGGTTGGTCGCTGGTATCCAACGGCCTTCGGCGCTAGTGGCTTACCGGTGGAGTAGTGGTGGGGAAGGGGAAGATGCGGACTTGTGGCGGATGGAGGTGTGGTTGAGAAAGAGACAGAGTAGAGAGAAGTTAGAGAGAGAAGGAGGGTGGTGTGTGGCTATTTTCTTTAAAAATAGAGGGCTAGGGTTTCTGTTAGATTAAAAAGAAAGCAAAGAGAAATGTGATCTTAGTTGCTGGATCAAATTTGATCGATGATCGAGATCTAGTTATTAAGAATATGATCAAAATTGGATGAAAAATTTAAATTGAGTCTAATTAGATACAATTTGGCTAGAATTGTAATAAACTGAATAAAATTAGGCTAAAATTGTTATCAATTGACAAAATCAGGCTAGAATTTAAATAAATTAAATTAAGCCAGGCTGCTATTTTAATAAATGTTATAAATATTATTATGATGATAATAATAATAATAATAATGCAAAATTAGACAGTGCATTTGCAAAATGTGAGTGTGCACAATTACGTGAAAAAATAATTTAATAAATATTAACAAAATTATGTAAAATGTCGTATTTAAGTTAAGAAAATTATAAAAAATGATACTAAAAGTAATAAAATAATTTGTGCATTTTTTAAATTATGAATATGACACATCAAAAATTTGTTTGATGCAAGAAGGATGTGCAAAAAATACTAACATTTAAAATTAATAATTTTACTAAAATAACAGCCTAAAAGGAGCATAGGGTGGTCAAAATTGGGTGTCAACACCGGCGAAGTGGCTCACCGGAGCGTGATGTTCACCTGTGGTTGACCTTAGAGAGAGAGAAGGAATAGAAAAGGAGTGGCTCATTTTTGCAAAAATTGGAAAATAATTTAGGGTTTTAGGTATTATGATGTTATATGTATGAACAATAAGATTAATATCAGCCGTCGATCGCATGAGATCAACGGCTGTGATTAAAATTGAGAAGGAGATAAAAAATTAGGGTAAATTTGACATTGATTGGATATAAAAAATGACTAAGAATCAAACAAATTAGGAAATTGAATTGAATTAGGGATGCTATTTTAATAACTGTACTACTGGCGTAATTATAAAAACAAGAAAATAATAAGATGTAGATATTAAAATGAACTATGTATGTACAATCAATGTTACGTTAAAAAAAATGTTATATAAAACCGTTAACAATGAATTTGAAATAAATCAATAATAATCATGATTATATAATGTATTTGTAAATTGTGAATGTGCATATTTGTGAAAATAATTTAATAAATATTAACAAAATATTATATTAAATTACATAAAATATAAAATTGCTTGATAAAAAGAAATTGTCTATTTAGAAATCATGACTACGACACGTCGATATTTGTTAGATATCAAAATAATACGTAAAATATATAAATATTTAAAATTAATAATTTTGGTAAAATAGCATTCTAAAAGGAGCATCGAGAGGTCAAAATTGGGTGTCAACACTACAACAGTCGGAATATATATTTCCCAGAATTTACGTATGTCAGATAGAAAATATTATAATAATTGTTATTCTTACAATAAATTACGTATGTCACATAGAAAATATTATATAAAAAACCGATAATAAATTTGAAATAAATTGAGCATAAATATAATAATAATAATAATAAAAAAATAAAAAAAATTAAGATGACATCTTTTGATGTTTTCTCTCTGAGATTTGAAAAATGAATACATCAACTAACTCGATTTAGTCCTACAAATTGGGGTCTGTAGAGGGTACAGTATATGCAGAACTTACCGTTGAGATAAATAGGTTATTTTCAATAGACCCTCGGTTCAAGAAAAATAGTCTGAAGCTGTCAAATTTCAAGAAAAATATTAGTGAAAATTGATTTAATATTGACAGTTGATCAAATATGATGAGCGGTTGAGATTGGAATTGAGGAGATGAGTCAAATTGAGATTAGATATTGGATTAAAAAAGTTGAATTGGAAATTCCGATTGAGTCAAATTAAACTCAATTGATACAAATTGATTATAAAATGGCTAGAATTTAAATAAATTAGAAAAATTGAATTGAATTAGGTTGATATTTAATAAGCATATTAACTATATAAAATTAATATTAAAAAATAAATAAAATAATTATTTTTAATAAATTGAGTAGACTGCTATTTAATAAATGTAAGAAAGCCGTAATAATAACAACAACAACAACAACAATAATAATAGACAATGTTTATAAATTATGGGCATTTATACTTGCGGAAAATGATTTAATAAATATAGTAACTATAAATTTATATAAAAAAGCGACGGATATTAGGACTCGATATAAATGAAATAATAACATAATAATAATAATAATAATAACGAGGAAAATAATAAGACTCGATATAAATTTGGTTTAAAATGAACCAAATTGAATTCAAAAACCGATTAAAATTGACATCAATTAGATATAAGATTGGCTAGAATTTAAATAAAATTGAGAAGATAATTGAATCGACTTAGACTGCTATTTAAATATAATAATAATAAATAAATATTGATCAACGGTTGAGATCTAAAGATTAAGAATTTGGTTAAAAAAATTGAATGAAATTTGAAATTGAGTTCAATTAGACACAATTTGGGCTAGGATTGTAATAAATTGGATAAAATTATGCTAAAATTGTTATAAATTGGCAAAATCAGGATAGAAAATAAATAAATTAGAAAAAATTAAATTGACTGAAATTGCGGATTAATACAATAATAATAATATTAAAATAAATAGTATAATTATTCTCAGATTAGTTATGAATAAATTGTGTAAATAAAAATACGGCACATAATATATTACTTTAAAATCTACGATATCAATAATTCGAAATAGACACCTATAAATTATGCATATTAAATTTAAAATTGCTGATAATACATCTATGATACCATCTATGTCAATAAACTAATTTTAATTTCTTGAGCATCTTTTGCTTAATAATACGTGTCCACCGATTTAATGTCTAATTTTTTTTTATTTTCTGTTTTTTATTCTTCAAATTTATGCTTTTCCTATTTAAATTTTTCAACTAAAAAAAATCCTACGTAAATCCCCAACAAATAATTTCAGCTAAATTTATAGCAACACAATCCCCCAATAATTTTTCAAGTAATAATTTCGTAGGTAAATCTCCAAGAAATAATTTCAGCTAAATTTGTAGCAACACAATCCCTCAATAATTTTTCAAGTAATTATTTTGCGGGTAAATCCCCAAGAATAAATCCCCACCAAAATTCGCAAAACAAAATTCCCAAATAATTTTTCAGGTAATAAAATCTATTACATATATTTCTACCAAAATATCTCTACGTAAAATCCGTAGTATAAATTACCTGAGAATTTTCAATGGATTTAAAATATATAATATATATATATATATATATATATATATATATATATATATATATATATATATATATATATATATTTGTCCATATTCTTGTGGATTTACATAGAGATAAAATACTCGCCGATACATTTCCCAGGTAATGTCGTAAGTAATAATTTCGCAGGTAAATCCCCAAGAATAAATCCCCAGCAAAATTCGTAGCACAAAATCCCCAAATAATTTTCCAGGTAATAAAATCAATTACATAAATTTTCACCAAAATATTTCTAAGTAAATCCGTAGGATAAATTACCTGGAAATTTTTCTATGGATTTAATATATATATATATATATATATGTCCATATGCCTGCGAATTTACCTAGAGATAAAATATCCGCCAATATATTTCTCTAGGTAATGTCGTAAGTAATAATTTTGCAGGTAAATCCCAAGAATAAATTCCCAGCAAAATTCGCAGCACAAAATCCCCAAATAATTTTCTAGGTAATAAAATCCATTACATAAATTTTCACCAAAATATCTCTAAGTAAATCCGTAGGATAAATTACCTAGGGATTTTTCTACGGATTTAAAATATATATATATTTGTCCATATACCTGCGGATTTACCTAAAGATAAAATACCCGCCGATATATTTCCCCAGGTAATGTTGTAAGTAATAATTTCGCAGGTAAATCCCCAAGAATAAATCCTAGCATAATTTGCAACACAAAATTTCCAAATAATTTCCAAGGTAATAAAATTCATTACATAAATTTCCACCAAAATCTCTAAGTAAATCCGTAGGATAAATTACCTGGGAATTTTTCTATGGATTTAAAAAATATATATATTTGTCCATATTCCTTCGGATTTACCTAGAGATAAAATACTTGTCGATACATTTTCCCAGTTAATGTCGCAAGTAATAATTTCACAGGTAAATCCCCAAGAATGAATCCCCAGCAAAATTCGCAGTACAAGATCCCCAAACAATTTCATAGGTAATAAAATTCATTACATAAATTTCCACCAAAATATCTCTAAGTAAATTCGTAGGATAAATTACCTGGAGATTTTTCTACGGATTTAAAAAATATATATATTTGTCCATATACCTGCAGATTTACTTAGAGATAAAATAACCGTCGATATATTTCCCCAGGTAATGTAGCAAGTATGAAATTTCGCAGGTAAATCCCCAGCAAAATTCGGAGCACAAAATTCCCAAATAATTTTGTAGGTAATAAAATCCGTTACATAAATTTCCACCAAAATATCTCTAAGTAAATCCATAGGATAATTTACCCGGGGATTTTTCTACGGATTTAAAATATATATATATATTTGTCCATATATCTGCGGATTTACCTAGAGAAAAAATACCCGCCGATATATTTCCCAGGTAATATCGCAAGTAGGAAATTTGTACAATATGGTGCCAAATTTACCTACGGAATTTGTTGCAAATATATAGTTCGCAGATAATATATTTTAATATTGAGGAATTTAATATTTTCGTAGGTAAATTTGCATTTATTTCCAACGATATTATTCCCTAGGTAAAATTCTCATGTAATTTACAGTTTTCTAGTAGTGTTTGTTCTATTTGACGATGGTTAGTGTGCATCGTCAAATTATTTTATGATATGTCAATTAGTTCAATGGTGCTAATCTAAGAAATTATTATATGGTGTTTTCTAGCTTTGGCTTAGTCCATTTTACTCTTATTCATGTGTAAATATGACTCGCAACAAGCATGTGGAAAAGAATCAAGTCGGATCTCCTCATACTAAGTCAAAGCTTTCAAAAGTGATAACAATCAAGAAGAGTCTAAATTGTAAATGGTTTATAAGAGGAAAATGGCTAAAAAAAGTTGGTCTAAGGCACAAGTGAATGAGGATAAAGCTCTAAGCACAGATCAAACTCTGAGGGGTATTATTTTAAATCCTAAAATGAAGGGAATACTACACACATTTATGATCCACTGTGTACTCTAGAGGATGCACCTCTAAGAAAAAGAGCGTATAAAAACCCTTCACTATTTTAGCAAAGCCTCCATCCTATCTTTACGGGGTCCATCTTTCCTTAATATCCTTAAGGCGTAGAATTAATGCACCATCATTGAAGATCAGCTACTAAGTCTAAATGGAATAGAAGGCAAGAACCTCAAATGCTTTTGACATTGAGGTACAAATATTTCTAGGTATTCACCAAACCCTTGAAACCCTATGTGAAAATTAGGTAGGGAACTGTATGTGGCTTATGGGAAGCTTTTGCCAGATAAGAGAAAGAGAGGACTGTATGAGATGAGAGAGGTTGTAAGAGTGAGAGGTATGGATGTTTGTTGTGATGAGTCAATAATCAATGAGGTTTTGGGTGTAAAAGAGTATATATATTCATTACTTTGCTACTAGAATTGGGAACCTAGTGGCCAAGTTAAAGGATTAACTAGCCCCTTTGCTAAGTGATAGTATACCTCCATGGCTTGTACCAAAGGTACAAATTCAAAAGGTGGGTATTCATTTAATGGGCACGATATTGGTTGAGTTTTATTTGTAGCAACCTATTGCCTTCCAAAAATAAGTGGATTCTTTTGCACCTTAGGGACAGACTTGTGGTACCCATCTTTATGAACGAGGGATTGAACTTGATTTTGATTATTGTCTAATACATTGCTTACAGGGCCCAACAAAAGCAAACCTCCATTGCATTCCTATGTTTGATCATCTAATTATGTTACTATGCCAAGATTCCCGTGAATAAAAAGAAGGATTTTGAGTATATCTCTGCCTCTACAGTGGATATTACCAGACTTGAGCTTGTTCATTAAGTAAGAATAAAGTTTGAGCTCGTTCATGAAGTAAGAATAAAGTTTGGACAAATGATTCCCCGGTAGTTTATTTGGTTCTTTTGATGGTGGTGCCAACCAACCTATTTTAATACTTCTTTAGTTTATGCTCCTACTCGATAAGCTATAACTCTACTTCCTACTTCATTCAATTCCATCCTCAGGGACATCATCTCAACCATCTCGACCTAGTTCCCCCATTTCTCAACCTTCCACTATTTTGGGTTCTTCGAAAGCCCTGTTGACTCAGGATGATGTTATCAAGATGGGACAGTTAGCTTATTTAAATGGTACAAGGTCATCTAGATTGGAGAAATAGATACCTAAGACGATTATTGATATGGCAAAAATTGCCATAGATCTGGTATATTCGGAGCTATAGGGTGTTCATGAGACCCTTCAGCTTTTTGGCAAGAGATTAGATGATTTGAGTGCTGCTCAATAGCATGCCATGCCTGTGGTAGTGACTAAGATATAAAAGGATCTAGCTTTTTTTCAGAAGCATGTTGATGGGCTTCACTTCCTATTTGGTTTGGTTTAACTAGTTAGGAACTTTTCAATTATGAACACCCACATCTTATTTTGACTATTTGAATATCTTTCTCAATATGTGCTATAAGTATGGCACATTAATTAAAAAAGAGAAAGGGTGCTTTGGGTATGCAATTGAGTGCCATGTGTGGGTGAGTGTTTGGATTGATCATGCTTATTGAGTCCACCTATAATATGTCCGATTGCTCTCATTATAAAGCTAAGAGTGTACAATGTTGGAGAAGTGATCTTAGTCCATTGATTGTTAGTGAACTTCTAATTTGACCAAAATACCAACCCATCGTAAGCTGAGTGACCAATTTTCCCTAAAATTTAAGCCTTGGAACCCTTTTTGGGGTAGCTCCTTTAAAATCCAAAAACTATCTTTAAAGGTTCTCTATTGTGACCCTAACCCTTCTTTTAGCATTTAGGTGAGACCAAAAACCAACTTAGGTAAAAAACCTAAGTTGGGGGTGCTGAAGATCTTAGGTGAGACTCGTGATAGAAAATTCTTAGATTTAAGGACAATTAATTTTTCCCTCCTCCTTCTAAGTATCCTAGTATTCCTTGTAAATGGTAAAAAAAAGAGGAAAATCTTGAAAATCATTTGAAAAAAGTGTAAATTGTGTTAGTAAGAAGATTTTGTGATTGAAAGAATAAGAGGGGGAAAATAGCATAAAAATATTTAGGAATTGGTGCGTGGATAGTGTTGTGAGTATGCTTTGGGAAATAAGTGCAATTGAGGCCTCATTAGATGCATCGAGAAGGTAGAGTCACTATAACCTTAACCGTCCCTACCTTTCCTGATGCCTATGTTATAAGCTGAAGTAAGACCTTAGTGATCTCCAAAGTAGCATGCTTGTACGTGGTGAAATAGAGCTTATGAAAATTCCTATGGCCTGGTTCTCATGGGCATGATTATATTTTGGAGCGTGAGTGATTTATGGTAGTCCATTGTTTTAATGATTATTTGTTCTTGCGGGAAAGGACTTCTTTGTGTAAAGACACTTGATTATGTTACTTGCTCATAGTCTATGAGCATGTGCAAGGTATGGTGACATTTAGGATCATCATTCACAATATGAGTGTTTGATAGGTGAGACTTATGCCATGGTTTTCAAAATCGACAGGGCAAAATATGTAATGACCTAATTTGTGATATATAGTGTGAAATATTTATTTTTGTGTGATTTGACCAATTTACCCCTCCTCGTGACTGCCTTGTGGTGTTTCTGGGGTATGGGTATGTTTGGTGCGGTTCCTAATTGTCACGACCTGATTTACGAGTCATGATGACACCTACTAAATCCCGCCAGTAGGTAAGCCAAACCATAACTCAAAGCTAACACAATGGGTTAATTCGATAGGAAATTCCCAACATATGCCAAATTCAAGAAACAAAAGTTATAAATAACCAAGGGTTCTAGATAAAATAAATAATTAATACAAGATACTAATCCCATGACCTGTTAGAGCCAATACAAGATCATCTAATAGTATCAATACAAATCAAAGATCTAGAATAGTCAATACATTTTTCTCAAAACAAAAGACAAAAAATATATATAAAGGGAAATGGGCGACTCAAACTCTACGAGCTCATCCTATCTCTGGAATCAGTTACCATACGTGCAACGATCAATGGTGATAGTTAGTACTCAGATCTACACCAAAAAGGTACAGAAGTATAGTATGAGTACCAAAATAATGGGTACTCAGTAGGCATCATCGTCTGACTGAGCTAAATCATGGTATAAGAATGATAAAATGCGAGATAGCATAAACTAAGTTTGAAAGATACAAAAACAAACTTGAATCATCTCCAATACCACTGTACATAGTAAATTATTAAGTCAAAATAATAGTACAATAGAAGGCTTGAACACATGCCAATATCGCCATGCATAATAAATATACAATTTAGAATAATACTAACGCATCATAAAGCATCAACACAAGCAAACATAACTACAAAGTTGGCTCCCATACGCCAACTAGTGCAGAAAAGTAAAGAACTCATCACAGCCTCCCTTGCGACTGGAGAGTACACCCAAGAGAAGAATAAAGGAATTAACCGACACTATAACCAACTTTCATCATTATTTAACTATCATTTCACAATTATCATCAATCAGTCATTATCGATATTTCACAATTTACCAACTTTAGACAAGCATCAATATTTTATAATATTACCATCATTAACCACTTTATCACTGCTGCTCATTAGTCACCACATAATAACTAACCATCTCTCCATAGGTAATTCATTAGATTACTAACCATCATATAACCTCTAGTTATCACTTTGGCAACAATTTACCACATATTCATTAAATTGACAATATTCATCAACTAACATCATTTATTAGATAAACATCATTATATAACTAATTTCCGATTATGAACTAGTCACTATTATCCACTTAAACAATATCCACCACTAATCCTTATTTAACATCAATAATCAACTATACCACTTATATGTATTCATCACTAGTGGGCTATATCAGCATCCCGATTATCAACAAAATACCAAAATTCATATAGGTATATATAAGCATATAATTACTATACATAGTGCTAGCCATACTCGAACTGATAGATGTACACATAGGAACATCAATACAATATCCACCAGTCTTGCCTGGCATAATATTATAACCATCCTCCGGCCTTGCCTGGTATCAATATCATCATCACAATATCCTTTGGCATTTTTGGGTATCGTTATATCATTATAGTATCATACGAACTTGACAAATATCAATTTTATCATAGAAATATCCTTTGGCCTTGCCGTGTATCAATATATTATCAGAATATCCTCTGGCCTTGTCGGGTATCAATATAACATCACGATATCCTCCATCCTTGCCAGGTATCAATATATATAATATCATAATTGGTGGAAAAATAAATAACATAAACAACCATATAATGAAGTATCATGATTTCAAGTATAATTAGTAACATAACTTTCTATAAAATCAATAAGCACGACTTTTAACATAATTCATGGCACCATTGCTAATATCATCATATGGAATGTTTTCAAGCATGATTTCTAGAGTAATTTCTTAGAATGATCATAATCATAAATAGTATTATGAGTAATGACCCATTAAGTATACTCAATGGCCTATCATTAGCAAAAAGATAGCTTATCAAAACCTTGAGCAATAGGTAATTCATGGTATAGTCCATAACTTATTCATAGCATAGTTAATAACATAATTTATGTCTTAGACAATATCCTAGCCAAGGACTCATTCAATAATATATTCAAAAGCCTAATCAATAGCCAAAATAATAGTATAATCAATGACTCATCATGAGGTTAGCCAATAACTCGCATATATGGCACAATCGTTTAGACATTACTTCTAAAGTTATTCATCATAAATAAAAAGTATCAAGGTTCCTCAATATTTCCTAAAAAGGGCATTCTTTAAGCATTTAGCAACGCACAATAGTTTCAAGTGAACTATATCAAGTTTTGGATTAAGATGGATCAAAGAGCTCACTTCTAAATCTCCGAAGTATATTTCAGGCCAAAATATACCACAGACTAGGGTAAGTATCTAAATCAACTCTTAGATACATAACAAGCCACATTTAGCCCTAAGGTAGAGATTCTACTCAAGCACTATAACTAAGTCTAATGAAACTAAAGAAAAATTCACTAGTATAAACAACCAAGGTCAATCTCATCCTAAGCATGAGTGAGAAGTTATTATATCTAACTTGAGTAATATAAATCATTCTCATGGTAAAACATGAGCCATTAAGTCTAATTCTCTAAGCTTTAAGGAAACAAACTAAGCATTCCAAAATTTGCGATCTCAAATGACTTAAATGATCCAAATAATCCCAAGTCTTGCCTTTTATCAATCCAGCACCTAAACCCCATCCCAATATAACAATATATCATACAAATACTATGAAGTATCTCAATCAAACAAAGATTTAAATCTAGCCTACCTCGATGTTGAAAAAATCTCAACGAACTAATAAACCTTTGCTTTTCCCTTCAAAGAAGCCTTCTCAAGATGATAAGCTATCAAAATCACATTCTACACGTTAACACAATAATAACAATACCCATATTTTCCATTGTGCTCTGGGTCCAAAAATCATAGCAAAACCCCATGTGAGTCCCACTTACGAAAATCACATTTTTGAGGCCAACCTATATTCATACATGATCAAAGAATTGTAACCCTCAAGAATGAGTGAAAACCAAGATAAATTGGGGCTAAAATCAAGCCCTCAATCTATTTGGAGTTTTGGTCAAGAAATTACTAAAATCCACCAAAAAAAGGTTGAAATCTTACCTCAAATCGAAAGATAATTGCGAAAATAGATGTTAATCAAGCTTCCAAGTCACCCATATGTCTCAATAAGATATCACACTCTTTAGTTTTTTTTATATTAAGGGAAGGTTGAGAAATGAGTTACTTTGCAACCTAAGGGGTCTATTTATACCCCTTCCAAGTACTCAGATGTTGCAATCACACATGTAGGTGTAAAATCACACAACCTAGTATTAGTGGCAGGTGTTGTGATCGCAACAGCCTTTGGTGTGATCACACTATCTCCTCTTCACATTGAGGTGTGATCTCCATTCAAGAGGTGCAATTGCAAAGGTACCAACTATCAACTGAACTTTAGAAATTTTCAAAGGTTCTGCCAAGGCCTTGGGATCATTCAGAATTTGATATTCGCAAATGAACTATGTAACCACACTAAATTTGATATTCTGGATGCAATGGCTAAGTCAACTTTTCCTTTCCAAGGTCATTTCAACCAAATGTGGGTACCATACTCAAAGTTCTAATTTTTTTACTTTTTGACCAATAGGTTGAAATAAGCTCGGGTGCCTCGAGACCAAAACCAAAGGTCTTCCTAGCCTAAAATTGATATTTCAATGATGCTGGCATAGTTAAAATTTGCATCAAAAATCATTTTACTAAAGTTTTTGCTCGGTGTCTATGTAGAACAATCAAAAACTTCAAAATAGGGAATTAGCTTTAAAAACCAAACGAACTGCCCGATAATCAAACTGTTAATCCCAATATGTCATAAATGAATTAATGAAACTATGGAAATACTACAACAATGAAAGTAAGTGGGAATATGAAGAATGACCTAAAAGGTCATTACATTAATGCATTTTGGTGTGATTTATGCGAGATTATGCTTTTTGGTGGTCTTAAATGCTTATTAGTTGACTTCAGTCAACCTCTTTCGATATATTCATCAGATAGCAAAACATACCGTGCCATCAGATCCTAAATGTTAATTTTAGTTTTGTAACATGGTTGGTGTGGTTTTGCAGCTTTTATATCTCATTTTGACCCTCCATTAGAAAAGTTGTGAAAATTGGTCTCGAGGGTCAATTCTGTGAAAAAACATTTTTTTCCAAATTTTGATATGGCCATGGACTCCAGAGCATTGATTTTTATAAGGTAGAATAGTTTATTTATGTTCTCAAGATTCCAGATGAATCCTGAGGGGTCCATAAAGACTTGAAAATTTTCAAGTCTTCACAGCTGGTACACCACTCAGCTGGTGCAGCCGCTAAAGTGTCAATTTGGCTACTTTAGAGACTGAAGCTAAAATGTTTCTTGGCCACTTTAGTGGCCAACTATCAGTTGAGAAAGAGCATTTTAGCGGCCCTCATCCACTTTAGTGAAGGAAAGTAAATCCTCCCTTGTTCACTTTTAGCAGGCTGGTATGCATTGATGGATACCGCTAAAGCGGTGCTTGAATGCTTTAGGAGTGACCACTAAAGAAACCACTTGATCGGCATTTAGAACCTGGGTATATAATATTCTTTTCTAATATTCTTTACAATTTTAAAGACTTAGAGCTTTGATTGTTAGGTTTTTTAGCGATTTCCTTCATTCCCAAGCTTAGGTAAGCTCTAAACTCCTATTTCAACTACTTTTCTTCAATACTATCAGCTCCAAACTCCTATTTCAACTATTTTCATCAATTCTATCATTTAAATCATGTTTAAATTGAATTTAAAGGTTGAATTTGGGGATTTTGGCTCGGAAGACCCAAATTAGAATTTCTTCAATTCTAACCCCAATTTCACTTGGGTTTCTCCAATAAGTTCCTTAATCTTAGGAAATATATTTTTGGACAAAAATTTTTGGTTTATTTTCTTTTGAAATCCATTTCGGGGTTCGTTTTGACCCTAATTTAGAAGAAGAAAATATGGGTATTGTTATCTTTCATTGATGTGTGGATTCTATATTTATGTGTTTTTTCTAATTTTGGGTTCATGCGTGAGGTGAAAACTCACTGATAAAGACTTTTTTGTTCCGATTTTAGTATTTAAGGTACGTTATGGCTTAATTTTCTTCAGAAAGAGTTGGGTAGTTAATTATAATGTAAGACCATGCTATGGGTATAGGGTTGTATCATGGAAAATGTGTTTAGGTCTTTTATGTGTCCACGTGGGGACCTATATGGATAATACTTGGTGGTTTTGCGACTTTACTTGCTATGTATGACTGTGTGGGGTCTTATATGATGTTGCTAGCCTACTATTTATATATGTATGCCTGATTACACTCTTTTTGATGGAAAATTTATTTAGTATCAGTGACATTTTCTTGCATGGTTCACTTGATGGTTTATAGGTATTGGATCATGGATGGTTGGTTGATTTTAGTTGATTTTTGGTTTACATAGTTGGTATATTGGTTGGATATTGGATACTCTCATTTTGGTTTGTTGTGAGCATTACATACTTATATCATATTCATTCATAAAACATTGGTACCATCATGGAGATACTCAAAATACTAGTTTTTTCTTACAAAAAATATGGCATTTTTAAGAACCCTCTATAATGTATGTATCGGAGAGGAGTTATGGATATTGGTATTGGATATTGGTTGTATAGGGGTTGATGACTCCTCTATAGGTCCTACCTTAGGAGCACAACTCGGTAGGTGTATTTGGAGGTTGTGTAATGACCTCGTGCATTCTATATTCTTATGTGCGTATTTGGTGTATGTGTATATTTGTTTCTCTATCCCCTACCTGTATTTGTTATATATGTATATAATAGAACTGTTAGTGGAGACAGTGTGGGCTACCATTTGGGATATTTTTTTACTGCAGGTGACATGCCCATAGTTTGTGTTTATATGCTTTATTTTCTACTTTACTCAGTCAGCTTATGATACATATTGAGTACATATGGGCCGTACTCTTCCCTACTACGCCCTTTTGGTGCAGATCCAGTTATGAGAGCACTGCATAGATAGCTAATTCAGGCGACATTTGGAGTCTATTCGAGGTAGAGGTTGATCTATGCATCCAGAGTTAGCTACTATATTTTATTATCTAGACTATGTATTATTATATTTAGAGATAGAGTTTGTTCCCTTTTAGATATCCTATATATATCCAGACTTAAAGTTGTATTAGTGGTTCTTACATTGTGACACCTAGATTAGAAATTGGTTTGGTATCTTGATTGTATTTCTGCTAATAAAATATTTGTGTGGTTCAGCGTCGCTCTAGAAGCCTTGCCTTGGGATTTCTAGTATTGATTGCCCTTTTATATTAGTTTGGGTGGTAGAATTACTTCTCAAGGCTTTCCGTGACAAGTACCATCATGAACCTTTGTTTTTGGGTCATGAAAAAAATAGTATATAAGTATCCAAGTTTCTACCAGTCTCATCAGTGTAAGAACAAGGTGGTTAGTAGCATCTCGCAGATCAGTACGTAGATGTCCGTATCTATCTTTGAGAGGCTATAATATGTCTATAGGAAACTCTCCTTATTTTGTGCCTTATCGTGCAGATCCTACATACCTTGTGTTCTAAGTCATATTTCACTCTTTTATGCATAGATGGTGAGAAATAGATCTAATGAGGCCAGAGATGTAGATCCATCATATGAGGAGAGAGCCTAGTCTAGAGGGCGAGTTGTGAGTTGTGGTCAGACTCAAGGCGAAGGATGGGCATGTGGATCTGCCCCATCAAGATATAGCAGTAGGGGACTAATAACTCTTACCTATACCCTGTAAATTGGTAGAGGAAGGTCGTTGTCAATAGTTGTCAATAGCTCAACATTTGTTGAGGTCAAATCCACGAGGAGTGAAATTAGATTTCTAGTCCTATGGGTGTTAATATTTACTAAAAAGATACCCATAATGTAAACAAAGTAAAATACATAATTTAAAATGGGGGGGGAGGGGTGGTGGTGGTGAGGGTGGTGGTGGTGGTTTGAAACACGAGTTTATCAATGTCAACTTAAGTCAACAAATTAAAGGCAACACTTGTGATTGAAAAATGCAATATGAGAAGGATCTCAGAATTATGTCCTAAGGGAAAGTTATGCATGGTTACATGAAGAATTGGTGCAAATTCTAGTTATTAAGGATATGGTAGAGAAGGTTGAAGGTCCTTGAGGCTAGTGTGTCAACAAAGCCCCATAAATATCACCCGTTGAACCTTTAGAGTACCTAATGAGTGATTCAATTAAAATCACCTAATACCTGAATTGGGCATCCCTATTTCTAGGAAGATGCCCAAAACATAGCTCAATCTCTATTCACCCTTATTTCTAAGATGGCAAACGATAGCAAACCACATCCATTAATTGTCCACTATTGCTTTGTCACCCATATCCCTCTTTCAAGGATGATATGGGTTCCAAAAGTTCACCCACATCCTTCTTTCAAGGATGATGTGAGCTTCCAAGAATTTGTGATTCTCACCCACAAATCCATTTTGGGTATTTTGGTTTTCACCTACAAATCCCAACTAATTAAACCAAGCAATAGTGAAATCCATCATCAACAAACTAGAATATACCCAAATACATCACAACCCACACATAATTGCACCTTAGTTCAAGATAGTCCCAAGACAAAGAAGTTTAGCTACTCATGATGTAAAGATACAGAAATATACAATAAGGTTCATTCAAAACATCCATCCTTCAATTTCACTAAAATCATGTTATGAGATTCAAATACAATTGTTGCCCAAATTAGGGTTTGTAAACTTCAAATTCAATTGTTCCCAAAAGTCTAGTAAACCAAGGGTTTGTGCAATTTAAGGGATTTGGGGTCGGTTGTATCAAATTACAAGATTGCCTCTGGGCACATTACCTCATTGCCATGATCGCTAAAGAATGTCCACAATCGCGGCTACTGCCACCGTGATAAAGACACTGCGATCACAGTCCTTTGACCCATCTTGACTATCCGTGATCACGGTCCTCAGACCATGATCGCGGTAACTAAGACCAATTTCTACTCCAGATCTTCCAGTTGCACTTCTCTTCTCCTTTTTGATAGTTTTCAGCTCAAATCCACATCTTTCCTTCTCATCACCTATATGCCTACAAAATGTGGAAATTAGTGCATTTACTCACAAATGTCTCATTTTATGTTCAAATTATAGTAGTGTGCACGAATGTTGAGTGCAAATGAGTGGTAAATTCCCCAGTCATCAATAAACCCAACTTAAACCTTTTCTTGTCCTCAAGCAACACTACCTCTTACCATGAAATAATGCATATTTATGCCCATTTTATACAACCCAATGTTCACAATGACCCCAAACTTGATTACTACGACAACTAGCTTTTTAAACATGGGCAAAGCTTTTCTCACGATACCCCTCAACATGAAATAAAATTTTTAAGGATTCAAAAGACTTTAAAGAGAAACAATGCAACAACCACTAACACTCTAAAAGTGACTCTCTTTTGACCTTAACTCCACTATACTCCTTTTTGCCCCATTATTCAGATGATGAAAATTTCACCTACCTTAAGTTGTTCACATGCCTCCTCACAAGAAGATATCCCATACATAGTTGGGCGACCGGGTGAAACTGGAGGACGACTGGACTGACCCCTGTTGACCACTCTTTGGGTAATCACTATTGGATCTACACAAACATTGATGATTCCTACCATATTTTTGAAAAAGAGGATTAGTACGGCCATTTTTCATACTACCCTAGGATTTAGAGCCTGGAACACTATCCCGACTATTATTCCTAAACTTTGGCACTGGTGCACTAGTTGAAGATAGAGTTGGGGCTGAAAACTTCTGAAGGGGATGAGATCGGTTACCACCCTCTAACTTAGGCAAAGAAGAATTAAAGCTACCTATTCTGGCCATCTTATTTTCTCTTTTTCCTTAAGCTTCTGCTCCTCAATCTGTAGAGCATGGACAATGAGCCTAGATATATCCAACTCCTTAGTCAACATAGCAGTTCTACACTCCTTGACCACACTATAAGATATACCAGACATGAACTTACTCATTCTAGACCTATTGTCTGCAACCTCATTAGGAGCATACCTCGCCAACTAAGTAAACTTAAGCGAATACTCCTTCACATTCATACTACCCTACTTAAAATTAATTAACTCTTTCACCTTAGCTTCTCTTATATCTAAAGGAAATAAATTGTCTAGAAAAGTCGTGGTAAACTCCTCCCACTCTACAGGCCCTACCTCATCACCCCTATTACCTTTTTACTACTTATACCAAGTATGACCCATATCCTATAATTGGTATGCAGCTAACTCTGCACTCTCACTCGAAGTGACACCTATGATATCAGTCACCTTCTAAACCATATCAAAAAACTCCCTTGGATCCTCCTTAGAGTTAGATATTGAAATCAAAGGAGGGTTCATTCTGGTAAAGTCATAAATCCTAACTGCAGCTGTATTTCCTACTGGATTAGCTGGGGCAATAGCTTGTTGATTGTTCTGAGAAGCTACTGACTGAATTAAGGTAATGAATTCAGCTCTGAACTCGACATGAGAGATATTTTCATTCAGGGGATCTTCCTAAATAGGTAGAGGTGCAACTGGTTCTCTTTCTTTATTCTATTATTTTTTCTGGGAGGCATTTTTCTATAATGGAATAAAGGATTGATTAGAAAGAGAGTTTAAATAGAGCTCATTGTCACTCACACTACATGAATACCAAAATAAGGGAAACCTTTCCTAAAACTTTTTGTATCCTCTTATCCATAAGTGTGGCGTGCTCCACACAGATGTACAAGACTCTACTCAATGTGGCTTTCAGATTCTTTAAAACACTGTAAAACCTTAGGCTCTAATATCAAGTTTCATCATGACCCAGGGCTACCCCTAGTCACGATAATGGTGCATACGGTCACAATTAACCATAAGCTAACCCATGAGCTGGTACCTGCTATGAGCAATGAATAAAGTAACAAAATACACATTTGCAGAAGTAAATTGTCAATGACATAAGGTTTAAATACTGGTAAGATAATGTAAAACTAGATACTAAAATACATAAAAAACATATCTAAATGAATGAAAATATTTGATTAAACCAACTGACTAACTGCATGTCTGAAATCATCTAAACTGACTAAAGAATTGATGGGACAGGCCCCAAATAACTCCAAGCTAAATTAACTGAAAGTAAATATGGAAATACTAAAATAACATAATAGGTCCTAAACATATGAGGACTCACCAAAACTATTGATGCTGATAAGCCGAACTGTCTAACTAGGGTTGAGGAACTGAGCATTCGAACCTATAATATAAGACATCATTGCACAAAAAAAGTATGCAGTTAGTACTTTGACTGTACTGGTATATGATATGAGGTTAGGTTGAAATGCATAGGTTCATGTGCATGAGATACTCACTGACTAAATAGCATGATATAATGACTGACTGAATAGCATGAGATTACTGATGCATAATATATATGTAAGCTATAAAATATAAGAATGCATGACCAAGCATATAACAAGATACTAAAAAAGTCTTAAACTTCATACATGACTTAAATGAATTCGTGAGTTTATGCAAAGATATAAGGATGATTATATGGCTGGGACTGAGAATTGAAAAAAGAAACTAAGAAGAACTGTTACTATAAACTGAGTCTCAGTTTGAGGAGAAAAAATGAGGATACTTGATACTGATATCTTCTTCTGCTTCCCAAGTGGCTCCCTCAACAGATTGATTCTGCCAATGAACTTTGACCAAGGGAACTTCTTTGTTCCTTAGTCTACGAATCGAATAATCAAGGATCTTGACTGGGATTTTTTTGTAAGAAATACTTTCATGAATATCTGTGCTTTCTAAAGGGACTACGGTA
Organism: Capsicum annuum; assembly: GCF_002878395.1. NCBI lineage: Eukaryota > Viridiplantae > Streptophyta > Magnoliopsida > Solanales > Solanaceae > Capsicum > Capsicum annuum. The sequence continues at coordinate 109,940,860 of NC_061114.1, forward strand.
TCTAGATCACCAATACCCTTCTTTAACAAAGAGACATGGAACACTGGATGCACTGATGTCAAATCTACATGCAACTAAGCTACCTTCCTAAAATGACACAAAATTTTGTAAGGGTCAATATATAGGGGACTGATTTTCTGCTTTTATCCAAATCTTTTCACTCCCTTCATGGGAGAGATTTTTAAATATACCAAATCCTCAACTTAAAACTCAAGATCTCTCCTACACATATCTTCATTGGATTTCTGTCGACTTTAGGCTTTCTCTATCACATCAAACACTGAATTTTGCCCTACCAAAGCAGCCTCTCTTGTCTCAAACTAACCAATAGAAGACCTATATTTCCTCTTATAGAAAGCCTCAAATGGGCCCATCTGAATACCAGAGTAATAACTGTTATTGTAGGATAACTCGATTTAAGGCAAGTGATCATCCCAACTTTCTTTAAAGTTAATAACACATGCTCTCAACATATCCTCTAAGGTCTAAATGGTTATTTCTACCTGACCATCTATCCAAGGGTGGAAAGCTATATTAGGATGAACCTGGGTACCAAGACCCTTCTAAAAAGCCTTCCAAAAGTGAGGTAAATTGAGTACCTCTATCTGAAATAATAGACAATGAGAATCCATGCAACCTAACTAACTCTCTAATATAGAGTTTGGCATAGTCCTCGGCTGAATAAGAAGTATGAAATAGAAAGAAATGGGTTGATTTGGTCATTCTTTCTACAATAACCCATATCGAATCATGCTAACAACACGTATGAGGCAAACCCATCACAAAATTCATGTTCACCTCTTCCCACTTCCAAGTTGGAATACTAAACTCCTACAATATGCCACTAGTCCTCTGGTGTTCAACCTTAACCTACTGACAATCAAAACTCTTAGCTAAAAACTCTACAATATCCCTCTTCATACTACTCCACTAATAAATTTACCGCACAAATCACGGTACATCTTAGTGGCTCTTGGGTGAATATAATAACGCAAACTGTGCACTTCTGCAAGGATTCACTATCTCAAACCATCAACAAATGGCATATATAGCCTACCCTGATAATGCAACACACAATCTCTCTCTTGGGAGAAAACCTCTAATTTCTAACCTCTAATTGATTTCTTCAACTTAACTAAACTGGGATCCCTATTTTCCTTCTTCTTTACTTTAGCAACAAAAGAAGATTCCAAACTATTCTGAACCCAAACACTACCACTAGCTGATAAAACCGATTGAATATCTAACTGATAGACTGCATGATTGAATGCCTATAAAATAACTAAAGAATTAATGGGACAGGCCCCAACTAACTCCAAGCTAAACTAAATAAAAGAAAATCCAAAAATACTAAAATAACATTATAGGTCCTCGATATATGAGGACTCACCACAACTGTTATTGATGATAAGCTAAACTTTATAAGCATGGTCAGGAAAGTGAGTGTCTGAACCTATGACATAAGACATCATAGTGCAAAAAAGTATGCGTTCAATACTTTTAATATACTGGTATATGAGATGAGGTTTGGTTAAAATGCATAGGTTCATGTGCATAAAATATTGACTGGCTAAATAGCGTGGGATAATAGCTTACTGAATAACATGGGATAACTGGTGCATAATATGCATGAATGCTATAAAATTTGAGAATGCATGACCAAGCTTATAACATAATACTGAAAAAGTCTGTAAACTGAACAACTGAAATCTGGTAACTGAATAAATAATGAACTATATGCTATGGTTATGCAAACCTGAACTAAATTTTGTACTGAGTAGTGAACAAAGACTTTGGGAGGTATCATCTAACTTATATTCCCCAATCTGAGCTAATCGGGGTACAATCCATAACCCTAGAGGAAAGAGTGTCAGTATCTACCATAGGTACTAATAATGGTTGTGTAGATCCACTAAGCTAATGTTTCAAAGGACTAATTAGTCACCCTCAACTGGTAGGTTCTCTAATGACATATGTGTTACCCTCAACTGGAAGGTAAACAATTTACCTACCCTTAAATGGTTGGTTGATATCTCTAACCTATGCTAGCGACGTAGTTCTGGAACACAGGGACTACTACTAAAGGTCGCACCCTCTACTGGCAGGTGAGCCCCCATCCCTGGTATCGCTCGATGCTAAATCCTACTCCCAAATAAATGTCACTAATTACTGGACTGAACTAATCTTAACTGAGCAAATAACTGACCATGAAAACTAATTGAATGACAACGCTCATGGTTTATCTGAAACCGTTTTGGGTATACTAAAATTATGTAAGCAGCTAAGTATAAAGTATTCATAACCCTCCAGCACTTAATGAAAATAACAATAAGGATATATGAAACTTTAAGACCATAATAAAGGATCATTGTTTAAAACTCAACATTTAGACATTTCATCAAACACATAAGATTCATGAATTTAAGCAGAGGAATGGGTAAAACAAATAATTGAAAACATAGTTACAATATAAAACCAAGATTAGGGATATAACATAGGAAATTTCATCATTCAAATGTGTAAAGGGCTCATCTCCTTGAAAAACACTTGTAACATAACTTGTAATCAAAATCAATAACAATTTCATAGAGACAATTCATCATAAATATGTAAAAACTCATAATTTGATATAAAAAAAGGATTCTTGGTCTCCATGGGTGAAAAGGTCTTAGGGATGAACATCATACATACCTTAAACCTTGAATCTTGAAAGATAAACACTAATATTTAAGCCTTCTTGATGGTTCTTGGATTTGATAACTTAATTTCTTAGTTTTCTTGGAGAGAAAGAAATGAAATTGATGAACTTGGGAAAATGATTAGGGTTTGAGTTTTGAGAGAAAATTGGGGAAAATGGGCATATAATACCCTAACCAATGTTTAATTCATGGTTTTTACAAATTGGATTAAGAGGAAAAGATGTAATTGCCCCTCAGACATTTAAATTCATAACTGGAACGTGGATTAAAGAGAGACCGTGATGCGATGGTGCCTTATCTCTTTAGCCACCATGATTTATCACTATTGTGGTGAGCTACTGGAATCAAAATCCAAACATGACTCAATCTTCATCTGAAAAATCCAAAACTTTCCAAAAACATGCTCCTTACTCCCCTGAACATGAATTAACTCAAAAACCTATGTCTCGAGGTTAGGAAGACTCATTTTAAAACATCCTCAAAGTTAAGAGGTAAAAAATATGATCAAGTCCCCAACACAGTGAAATTTTTAGGCTTTAAGCCTCTTATACATAAAACTAGGAGCTTAATTAAGCTAAGAAAAGTATGGGGTATTACATATCTTTGTTAGTGAGATAGTTTATTTGCATGTTGTACCTATATCAATAATTTTAGACTGGGATTTAGTATTCACTTCTAGCTTTTGGAGTGTATTTTAGGAAAAGTTAGGTACTCAGCTAGATCTTAGTACGACCTTTTATGCTCAGAATGATAGACAGTCAGAGCAGACTATTTAGGTTTTCAAGGATATGCTCTGAGATTGTGTTATGGATTTTGGAGGTCTGTGGGAGCAGCATTGTAATACCTCTTATTATTCTTGGCTCGATTTGACTCTTAGTTTAATGTGTAAGGGGTTCAAGGCTTGAAAACTTCACTAAGTGTTGGGGACTTTGTCATTTTCAAGCCCCCTAAACTTTAAGGATTTTTTCTCTTCCTGACCTTTATATTACATGTTCATGCATTCATGTTCAGTTATCTCATGCATTTCAGTCAGTCCGTAAATCATGTAACTGTATATTAAAAGTACTTATGGCATATTTTTTTTGCTCTATATTGTCTTATAACATAGGTTCAAATGCTCAGTTTCCTTATCATTCTTAAAAAGCTCAGTGTTACTCAGTAGCAATATTGGTGAGACCTTATCCCTCAAGGACATGATAACTTTATCCTAGTTATTTTAGTATTTTCTTATGTTCAGTTAATCAAAGTTAGTTGGGGGCTTGTTTCATCAATTCCTTATGATTTTTAGAGGCTATCAGACAATCAATTAGACTGTCAGTCAATTCGTTCAGTCCTGTATTAGATATTTTAGACATGTTCTTATTGCATATTTCAGTACTCAGTTTTATAGTATCTTATTAGTTTAACTTCTTTATATGTGTTGTATTACTATTTTATTTAGTTCTCATAGCAGATACCAACTCATGGGTTAGATTGTGATCACATATAGTGGTAAGTACCATTATCGCGACTATAGGGTAGCCTCGGGTCATGATAAGCACATACCCTTGGAAGAGTTTGCCTATAATAATAGTTACCATTCGAGTATTGAGATGGCACCTTTTAAGGATTTATATGGTAGGCGATGTCATTCTCAAATTGGATGGTTTGAGACTTTTGAGATTAGACACCATGGTATTGACTTACTTCAGGAGTCGTTGGATAGATTCAGGGTGATCCAGGATAGGTTGAGGGTAGCTCTTAGTAGAAAGAAGGCCTAGGTAGATCATAGACTTCGTCTCTTGAGGTTTTGAGTAGGTGATCGGGTATTTCTTTGTGTATCATTCATCAAGGGTGTGATGAGGTTCATAGGAAAGGTATGCTCATCCCTAGATATATTGGAACCTTTGAGATTCTTTACATAGTTGGTGAGGTGGCTTATGAGTTAGACTTACCCCTAAATTTTGTTGTTGTCCATCCGATATTCCATGTTTTTATATTGTGGCTATACATTCCTAACCTATTTCCATATGCTTAGATGGGACTCAGTTCAGTTGGATGAGCGGTTGACCTTTATGGAGGAGCATATACTCATATTTGCTAGTGATGTTAGGCAATTATGCACTAGAGAGATTCCAGTAGTTAAGAATCACTGGATGAATACACACTAGAAAATGCTACTTGGGTGATCAAGTGTGAGATTGGACCCAGTATCCTCACCTGTTCAGTGCTATGGGTACATCATAATCCTTTACCTTTTTGGATGAATGTTATTTCAGTAGTGGATATTGTAATGACCCCTTAGTTATTTCTTGTATTTTTGCTTATTTTTGTTATTTAAAGCTTTTCTATAGCTGCCCCAAGTCATTAATGACTTGATGGAACTGATAGTTCGATTATCAGGTAGTTCATTTCGTTGTTCGACTCAATTCCCTATTTTGAAGCCTTTGGTGGTTCAAATTCTCTACCGGGTGAAAACATCAGCTAAAAAACCTTACATGCAAATTCTGAAAGTTTCAATTGCTATGAAACATCAATTTTATGTTGGGTGGACCTTTGGCTTGGGTTATGTGACTCCCAAACTCATTTTATGCTATTGGCCGAAAGTTAAGAAAATGGCAACTGTGTGTGGGACCCATTTTTCATTGAAATGACCTAGGATAGAAACTTTGACGGGCCATTAAGTCCGAAACATTAAATTTGATAGGATAACATAGTTCGTTTGCACATATAGGATTTTAGATGAATTCAGAGGGGTTGATGGAGACTTAAAAAAATTCCATGCTCCAATTGGTGCTTACCATGTAGTGTGACTGCTAAAGTGGATCTTTAGACACTTTAGTGAAGGGTGTTTTAACGGCCCATTGGATGCTTTAGCAGACCTATCTCATCCAATAGGTAGCACTTTAGCGGATGGAGCTAAAGCGGCCCCTGGTCCGCTTTCAAGACCTTGTTTTATGGGGATGAGTACCGCTTTAGCGGTACCCGCATGCCTTGGAAAGGTATATATACCCTATTTAGCCAAATTTTTACGATTCTTCTCCCATTCTCAAGAGACTAATACATTAAATTGTGTGCAAACTTGGGATAAATATTTGTCAGTGATCTTAGAGCTTGGGAAAAGTTTATTTATATGATTCTTGATCGAATTTAGGGTAAGCTTTCATTAATTTTGTGCTTAAATTCTATATTCTTATCTAGAATTCCTAAAAGCTTGGTGACTAAATTTTAGCACAATTATATCTTAGAATCCACCCACTTTGTAGGGTGAATATTTCTTGAGGATAAAAGGACATTGTGTTGGTTTCAAAAATGCGATTTTTGCAAGCGAATCCCATATGGGATTTGTATGTAATTTTGGACATGAAGCACAATAGTGAAATATGGATATCATTGTTCTTTTTTTGACTAATAGATTATGATTTTAACAGAGTGGCACCCTGTAAAAGCTTTTCGAAAAGGGAAATCATTGATTCGGAAGATTCTTTGGACTTTTCTTTGATGTCATGGTAGGCTAGGTTTACTTTCTTCATAGATTGAGATATGATTATGATATTATGCTAGATACGAGATTGGATTTAGGTGTTTGATGTATGAATAAGAACACTGTATTAGTTGAACTGTTTAGGCTATCTTTAAATCGTAAATTAGGATTAATTAGCTTAGTTACTGATGCCTTAGGTGAATTTGTCTTTGAGGATCATGTTTTGAATAGAAATGACTTAGTTTCCTAAGATAGTAGAAATTGCTTTAGTTACTCACGTTAGGGTGGAATTGTTTTTAGTTGCTTAAGTTAAGAGAAATTGCCTCAGTTGTTATTGTTTTAGGCTAGATTGCCTTAGTTGTTCATGCTAGAGAAGAATTTCTATTTTGGGGGATATTAATGGCTTACTTGACATCTAGAAATGAACTTAGATACCTTATCCTAGTTTGGGGTAGAAGTTGCCTAGAATGGATTTTTTGGATTAGAAGTGGGCCCCTCTGGCCAAGACCTGTATTATCTTTGTAGACTTATTTACGCATGATAAAATCTTATTAATGGTTAGTTTGACTCGTGAGGAGATTGAATATATTTATTGAGTATGTTGATTAGGTATTGAAAGATTGAGGCTAATTCTGGGAGTTACTAATGATATTGCTTATATAAGTGATTAATAATATAATTTATAGACATGATATAGCTTATATGCACATTATTATTGATATGGCTTCCGTTTATGAATAATAATATGGCCTATAGACAAGCTTAGCTATATAGATATTGACACGATTAATAGTTAATGACTCATAGATATGTTATGGCTCATAGATATGATATGGCTCATAGATATGATTAATTCCTTATAGATATGATATGGTTTATAGATATGATATGACTCATAGATATGTTTAATATATCATAGATATGATTAATGATTTACAGATATGATATGTCTTATAGATATAATGAATGGCTCATAGATATGATTAATAGATTATAGATATAAATACAGAAATAACTTATGATTACAATTAGTGACATGGACTTTGGGCATGACTTAATAGATGTTGTATTGGTATAGTCTATTGGGTTAGTTTATCGATATGCCTTGTTGATATGGTTCATTTATACGATTTATAAATACGAGTTTTGATTCGAGTCTAGCAGTTGATATTGATCTTGACAATATGAGCTTCGATTCAAGCCCAACAAATGATGATAATACTATTGAGTTTCAGTTTATGTCCGGCATTTGGAATAATGTATGAGATATTACGGTTCAGACGGATCCTACATTATGGCATGGTAATTTTTTAATTTATGGATATTTGATTGCTTAGCTTCCTTGATTGTGTCCTCCAGGATTATGTGGTCCTATGTTGGATTATTTACTTTCTGCAATTATTTCTTATGGCGGCCAATCTTGTAGTTATAGTGGTATGGCCTTTATGTTATTATCTCGTATGCATTCATTTATTTATGTACAACGGTGTCGGGTCTTATTTCCAGGTTTTCCCCTTTTTCTTTGACTTAGCTTACTCTATCTTGTACTTATCATATTTATATAATAATTTAGCTCAGCCGGACAATGATGCCTACTGAGTGCCGATGGTTTAGGTACTCACACTACACTTTTTTACTTTTTTGATGCAGATCCGAGTATTAGTTGTCATCATTGATTAGACATTTGTGCAGGGTTGATTTGAGAGATTGGGTGAGCTATTGGAGTTTGAGTTACCCTCTTTCCTTCCATATATATATTTCTAGTCTTTCATCATTAAGACGAATTATATTTGACTATTCTGTACTCATAGTTTATTTGTAGTAGCTCTTGTACCGACATTACTGAGTCTTGGGATGGTTGTTGATTTCCTATTTATCAATTAGAACTTTCTAACTGTATTATTGATATTTAAGTCTTTAAATCATTAATTTCTGGCTTTTAGTCCATTTTCCACCAAGTATGCCCATTGCATATAGCTCGAGCTACAGTTTGCTTACCTTTGGCGGGATGGAGTAGGTGCCATAATGACTCGTAAATCAGGTAGTGACATCTTTAAATTGGTGGTAAGCTTCCATTATTTTCATGGTTAATTTCTCCATATTTTACTAAAATCCCTAGAATCATGATGGCTTGATTGTAGCACTATTAGAGCTCGAAATTCACCATTTTTGTGGGTAAATATTCCTTGAGCAAAGAGGGACGTTGTGTTGGTTTCAAAAATGCAATTCCATTAACTGTCCCTGCATGGAATTTTTACATAATTTTTTACCCAAAGCACAATAGTGCAATATTGGTATTGTTGTTCTCATTTTGATGAGTAGATTGTGATTTTAATGTTGTGGCATCCAGTGGATTCTTCTCTACAGGAAAATAAGTGGTTTAGCGGATTCTGTGGGTTTTTCTTCGATGTCTAGGTAGGCTAGGTTTACCTTCTTCATAAATTGATCTATTTTGTAGTATGATCATAATATTATGTGATATATGGGATGTGATTTAGGTGTTTGAGGTATGATTGAAAATATTTGGTTTAGTTGGAATATTTAGACTACTTGAAATTTTAATTTAGGCGTAATTGACTTACTTGCTCGTGTTTTAGGATAAATTTCTATCCTAAAGCTAATTAGGTATTATTTAACATTTATATATGAATTTATATACCTTATCCTAGCATGGGGTAGAATATACCTAAAATTGATTTTGGGGACCAGAAGTGGGTTCCTCCGTCCCTCCTTATGCTAAGACGTGTTAGCTTTTGTAGAACTATTTACACATGATATACCCTCATTAATGCTTTTTAGGGACTTTGAAGAGATTAGATTCTTATTTATTATGCTAGTTTGTAGTCAAGAATTAGTGCTAATTTTGGGTATGTCCAAGTGGATGATTGTTGTGGTTTAGTGATATGGCTTATGAATATGATTTATTTACATGGTATAATGATATATGAGTTCTGGTTGGATTTTGACAATTGATGATGGTCTAATCATCTATGAGTTCTAGTTTGAGTCTGCTAATTTCTTATCGTCTACTAATATATGAGTTTCAGTTCATGTCCGGCAATTAATGATGATAATGATATATGAGTTCCAGTTCAATTCTTACATTTTGAGAGTCATTTATTATGTGACATGATTCTGATGAATTCTTGGTTATGGCATGATAATTTGACAACTTGTGGTTATTGGATTATTTACTTTCCTTAATTGTACCCTCCAGGCTTATGGGAGCCTACGTTGGGTTATTTACTTTTCTGCACTTTTTGGCTTATGGTGACTAATTTAGTAATTATAAAGGTTTACGTTACTTTCCATAATTATTTATTTACTTATGCACAGTGGTGTTGGAGCTTATTTCCAAGTTTGGCCCTTTTACCCTGACTTAGTTTATTTTATCTTGTACCTATTATATTTATATAATAATCTAGCTCAGTCAGTCGATGATTCCTACCGAGTACCCATTGTTTTGTACTCATACTACACTTTCGTTCCTTTTTTATGCAGATCGAGTACTAGTTGTCTCCATTAATGTGACGTTCATATGACGTTAATTTTGGAGATCGAATGAGCTCTTTGAGTTGGAGTTACCCTTTTTTTTCTTCTACTTATCTATGTCTAGTTCTTCATTCTTGAGACAAATTGTTTGTGACTATTCAGTACTTCTGGTTTCTTTTAGTATCTCTTTTAACGACATTAGTAAGCTTGGGATGGTTGTTTACCGTTTTATCGATCTATTAGACATTTATGACTACTTTATTGTGGTTTTAAATCTTTAAATGTTGATTTTAGGCTATTAGGCTATTTTCCACCAAGTTAGCCCATTGTATGTAGCTCTGGGTAATAGTTTGGTTTACTTACTGGCGGGATAAAGTGGGTGTCTTCATGACTCATAAATTGGGTCGTGACATAGATACCAATTGGAATCAAGTTAGAGAATTAAAGAAGAAAGAAAGTAATAATTTCCTAAAGTCCTATAGCCTTACAAAGAAAAGTTCAGATGTCTTTGTAGCATCCACAAGACTTTACTGGACAAGTTTTACTTCAACTAGATCAACAAACCCAGGGCTCTGATACCAACTTTTCCAGAACCCCAACCCATCAAGAGTGGCAGCCACACTAACCCTTTGGTGGGAGAACTATCAAACCCAAGTAACTCAATACCAATTCTCACTAAGAATTAAGAGAAACTAGTCATTCCATTATTTAAGCCAATGTTTCAAACAGTCTAAAAAATCCATTATTTAAGCCAATGTTTCAAACAGTCTAAAAATAAAAACCAATCGCGGAAAAGTCTAAAATACCTTCAAAATTGAAAGTTATTATATCAAAATACTACAATTGTTAATAAACAGTTTCAACCCAAAATTAAGAGAAAAAAATTGTGTTGGAAATAAATGGACAAGAACTTAATAGAGGACTCATTCCCCAAAGATGTACTTCACCCTTGAGTTAAAATACAGTATGCTCTAAAATTATGGTGACGATGTAGTCACTGGAAAATGCTCTACCCAACAAAAGAGTACATGTAGTATCAACACACAAAGAGCAAGTGTACTGGCAGGGTCATCGGCCAACCCACAATAATATATGTGAACAAAGAATTATTTATTAAAAAAAACATACATGAACACCTAACAAATAACTTTACCTTAATTATGTGACACTTAGCCTCTTTCAAACAACTCAGCATCGTTTATTCAAGTGTAAGTACCATATAGACAACAAGTAAATTCATAACCATGACTACTAGCACTAACCAAGTCAACAAACCATGACTCAACAACAATAAGTTACACCTTGCCTCAAATACATAAGTAAGTATACAACAAAAAAACATATGCCAATCAATTGCAATTTATCTTGGACCACTCAAATATCCAATTTAATAGAACTAACAAAAATAACCAGAAACCCCAACTCACTCAAGGAACCGTCACACTTACCAATACCTTGACACACATGCTAAGGTTATAATGGTCACCCACTAGCCATGACCTACAAGAGATAAGCTCTTTTCCATATATCAAAAATCTCATACATCTAGTGATTACAAATATTATATCAATTAATCCCATAAAGATTTTGAAATAATGGTACATCCTACAATAATAAATATAAATTCTGTGAAAATGTACAGATATCAGTACATTCCACAATAATCAATAGAGATATCCAAGCTTGCACCACTCTAACCAGCTTGAGCCTTGCTTTTCTATGCAATTTCAGCTAGGTTGTGGTCTAAAAATAATAATATGACACCACAACATATTTGTATTTTGGACACACCAAATCTGGACCACACTAGTAAAGTATTGCCTAAAATATATTTGATTATACTTTTGAGATGCAACCTTAGTTTTTAGCCTCTAGTCATATTAATATTGACAACGCTTCAAAAGCATGGTCGTTAAATTTATAGGCCACACTTTATAAGGCCTACCAAATCATGATATAATTGACAATGCTTATTTACACATACAACTGCACTTTTAAGTGTGATTTTTTATAATTGTAGGAGACCACTTTAGAAGTATGGTTTAAACTTTTCACTGAAATATTTAACTCTCCCTCTAAAATATTTAGCTCTTCCTCCAAATTCAAATTGGCTAAAGAATAAATTACAAAGTAATAAACAAATATATACCCTCTTTTGTCCATATCTATAGTTCACAAAAAACATATCTCGATTACAACTTCCAAACCCTCTCTTTGTCCAAATCTCTCTTTGTTTAAATTTTTATCTCTAGACCATCAACCTATCAAATATTTGGACCAAATATATCAATTCGTCTTATTTAAGATTTTTTCTAATTTCGCCGTATTTTATTCAGCTCATGGAAATTTTAGTTTGTATGTGCTAAAAAATGGAGGAAATTTCTGTTTGTTCGAACTAAAGAAGTTGAAAATTTGAGTTTGCTTAAGCTAAAAACGATGGAAATTTTGGTTTGCTTGAGCTAAATATGGTAGAAATTTTAGATTGGTTGAGCTAAAGAAATTAATAATTTTAATATTTTAATCATCTAGGTTTGTTTCATGTTTATTTTTCCACTTGGATTTATTTCATGTTTATTTTGCATCTGGATTATTGCTTGTGGATTTATTGCATGTCTATTTTACATTTGAATTTATTGCATGTGGGTTTATTTTAATTGTGTTATAACTACTATGTAGTGTTCTATATCAACCTCACAAATTTCATTTGGGTTTATGGCATGTTAAAATAGATACTCGATTTGAGCTTTCAATTATTATTGATTCCAAACAGGTGCCTTAGTTGTATATTGTTTTTGTATATTGTTTCCATTAATGGGTGCCCACCTTGTGTTTTATTTCTATTAGTGGGTGCCCTTGTAGTTTTTTGTTTCCATTAATTGGTGCCCTGGTTGTATTTTGTTTCTTTTTGCTTTTGGTATCTCCTCTTGTAACATAAACTCAACTTGAATGTGTTATATTTCATAAGATCCTTCTTTTTTCCCTAGAATTAAGGTATTCCATAATATTTGATGATTTTTGAGTTGTGGCCAAGAATATTTTTGTACTGAGTTGAAACTAAGAGAGTAGGAAATAAAAAGGTGTACAACTTACTAACTATTGTTTATTGTAATAGAGTTCCTTTTTGCTTTAATTTTCAATTATTTGTAAGGCCTATGATTTTGTAAGTCATATATGATTTCAATGGACTTATTTCAACTAACTCTTGCCTCCTGGATATCCTATTAGGTTTGTTTTGTTTTTTAACTTACTGATGTCATATAAACTATAAAAGATGTTACAGGTTGTTGCTTTATTCAACCTAATTATTCACCAATCATAGAAGATTATTTAGGAAAGATAGAACTCTTGGAACTTCTTATTCCTATGGTCTTGCTAGAACTTCCTCACCTTGTTTTACATTTGTTAACAATCTACTCTAATGTTGCTTACTAATAGTTAAATTTTGATAGTGCGTGATATCTTCTCTGCAAATAGTCTTTTTATTGCTCCTATACTTTATGATAATCTATGTTAGGTTCTTATTCATGTTAAGATGTTTAAACTAGATAAAGATTGAAGTGAATTAAGAATTTTTATACGTTTCAAGTTGAAATCTTGTTTACCTAAACCTGTTTCTTGTTCAAATTACTTAATCTAGATTAATTCATTTATGATTCATAAGCTGCTACAGATATAGTTATCATCAAATCAGTTGTCCCCGTCCTTTTTAACTTAGTAAAGATACGAGTTTGTAAAGTTGTTGAAATTGTCTAAAATTTAGTACTTAAACATATTCTTCTGTGTTATTTAGTAAATTGATTTCATTTAACCTAAATATGTAATTTAGTAAATGGATTTCATTTAGCTTACTTCTAGTAAACCTAAGTAGATAGTTTGTTGTAAGTTTGACTAAACAAAATATATGTCTCTTGAGATAAAAATTTTCACTTTAAGAACATCGAGTGCAACATGATTACATTCTTATGTGTAATTAGGTGTAGGAAAATATGTAAAATGCATACATAATTTTATTATATGTAGTATAAGGGGTAATTGGATCTTCTATAGATTTAAACATAATTAATATTGTTATATGTAGGATAAGGGGAATTGGATCTTCTATAGATTTAAACTTAGGTTTTGCTTGGCATAAAAGTGACATGACTGAACTAGAGGTATTGTCGTAATGGGCATCCAAAGTCCGACCGAGATCGAAGACCACCCCTGTTACCCAATCCAACCTCCAGCCACCTACCTTGAGTTGGCTAAATCTCGAGCATATAAGAATATAGTGCAACAACTCACATGAAGACTCTAAGATAGGATCATAACAGTGGCTAGCTTAATCGTGTCCATCTATACTATACCAACAATCCAACAATATAAACCAATACCGAAACAAGGGCCATAAATCAGACCATAACCAAAGATGTTCCAAAACATAATATAATTAATCCCAGAATAAAATATGATAGAACAACCAACAATATCATCCAATGATGTCGGCTTACTAGCTTATTCCAATGTCAAGGCTAACACCAATACCGATCTTGCCCATTCCAACCCATAGTTGTACCACAAAGACTCTAACCAAAAGAATAGTAAAATCTGGTTGGGACAAGTCCCCAACCATGGCCTAAACCAATATTCAAAATGAAATCAAGTGTCTAAAAATATCCATAACATGAAATAGATCATTTTGAAAGGATGTAAGCTCACCACTTCAGTACAAATGTTGATCCCCAAGTCAATTACTATGTAGGAGGAGTGGAACAGCCGGTTCCTACATAGCGTGGGTATACAACCGCCAATAGACAAGTTAGCGGGTGAACGCTAGCATGATCTAAGGATAAGGATAATATAATGCCATTTATAAAACCAAGTAAAACCATCCATATGCATACAATCATACATATCTATATATAACCATGTCAGGAAAGGGGACCAGGTTTAGCATGCAATTAAGACCTTTACCTGGGCTATGTAGCTTCGTCGTCCTAAACCAGCCATAGGCTATATGGGTTCAGCTCCCTCTGCTAAAAGGGCCCCAGTATGTGTAGCCGCACGAAGAGGGAAGAAAACATGGGATGACTAGTACATCCCCCAAATATAGAGTGTGACATCATGCACACAGTTACCAAGACCAACGTCATATCGGCAAATATGAGTTTCCAGTTTTGGTCCCCTCGGGACTTTCACCTTTCATGGTTTTTCTATACATCTCGCCATTATTGCCTAATTAAAACCATTACAAAGTAACCAACCAATCCACTTTCCATTTATTAACTCAGGCCATTTAGTGGTGATATCGTCATACTGACCATACTTGCAAGTACTATCCATAGCAAACCATATATAGGTTTAAGGGGACTTCCAAGTGCCCTTCCATTTACCATATTAAATGACTTAGGGATTCCATGTGCCCCACAAACATAACCATTTAGACATTTACCTTTCCAAGCCATTTAAATGATGCATAATTCCTTTACCATGTTTAAGACAAGCAAGAGTTCGATTAAAATACTCAATGCAATGAAAAAATTATTATAGGCATTTTGTCAAGCACATTGGAGCAATAATATGACCAAAACTAATTCCAATTACAAATAAACCATTCCCATGTAATCAAATTATGAAAAACCACTATTAATGCACATAAAGCATAATTAAAACCATGGAAAACCATAACCAACCATTTCTTATCAAAACCCCCAATTCATATTTTAAAACAAAAATCAAACAATCATTGAAGCCATAAAAACATTCATAAAAACTATGCTTCTAGTTAGGATTAATAATGAGGGAAGATAACATGACTTATACCAAGATGGTGATGGAAAGAAATCACCAAGACAAGCCCTAAATTAATCATCTAGTTGAAACCCTAGCTTTCCTTGCCCAAAAGATTTTGAGAGATTTATAGAGTGTTTTAGAAAAGTTTATAAGTTTTAAGGAATGGAATTATAGGGTAAATAACCTTCCAAGTATCTTAGAATTGGTGGGACCTTATTAGGATAAGTTGGGAAATGTTCAGAATAACCCCACTTAAGTTGTACAAAATCTTGTCCCAGGGGTACGGCTGACCCTCACAAGTTGTACCCTCTAATACGAGTAGTACCCTTCATTCGTATCCTAAGCCTCAACCCTTGAATCAATATTGTCTAGCATATGACTCATCCAACTAATTCATATCCAAAGCATATGATTTGTACCTTTTATTCGTACCCCTAATAGATTAAACCCAAGGATGATTTAAACACTGTTCACCATACGAGTCCTGGGTATGACTCGTACCCTGGCTTATGGCTTACGGTGAGCCACTAGTACTCAGTTCCAACCTAAGTAACAAAGTCTAAGATTAAGTTAAGGAACCAAATAATTCGTACCCACCAATACAACTCATACCCCTAAGTCGTATCTATTTCAGTAACCAAAATCCATCCCACCAACCAATACTGGTCTCAATCCTTCATAAGACAAAGAATACACGATACCTAATCCTTCCATAGGAATAACAAAACAAGGATCACCAATTCACTTCCTCAATATGGAAACATGAAAGATTGGATGAACAAAGATCAATCTAGAAGGCAACTTCAGCTCATAAGCAACATTACCAATTCTCCACAAAACTTTATATGGACCAACATACAGGGGACTAAGCTTCCCCTTCTTACCAAACTGCACTTTTCCCTTTATGGGAGACACCTTGAGGAAAAATTTATCCCCAACCTCAAACACTAAATCACTACACCTAACATCCACATAGGACTTTTGGCAACTTTGGGCAACCTTAAGCCTCTCCCGAATCACCTTTACCTTATCCATAACCTAGAAAACCAATTCAAGACCAAACATATTTGCCTCACCAAGATCAAACCAACCAATGGGAGATCTTCACCTCCTACTATACAATGCCTCAAAAGGGGCCACACTAATACTAGAATGATAGCTATTATTGTAAGTAAACTCCAGCAAAGGTAGATTCTCAACCTAATTGCCACCATAATCAATCACATGAGCCTAAATAATATACTATAATGTCCAAATAATTCTCTCCACTAGCCCATCCATTTACGGGTGGAAAGTAGTGCTCAGACTAACCTTAGTCCATAACCCTTTTTAAAAAAATCTCCAGAAGTAAGATGTAAATTATGTGCCATGATTAGAAATAATAAAAAAAGGCACCCCATGCAGCTTCACAATCTCCTGAAGATACAACTTCTCATAATCCTCCACCGAGAAGGTAGTGCCCATTGGCAAAAAGTGGGAAAACTTAGTCATTCTTTCCATGATGACCTAAATCGAACCATATTGATTCCATGATCGAGGAACACCAATAACTAAGTCTATATTGATCACTTCCTATTTCCACTCGAGCAAATCAATTTCTTGATACAAACCTTCTAGCCTCATGTGCTCAACCTTAACCCAATGACACACCATATAATTGGCCATAAAATCAGCAAACATCTTTCTTTATGCCATTCTACCAATATATCTCCTTGAGATATTGATGTATCTTAGTTGAGCTAGGATAAACAACATAGAGTGATTCATGCACCTCAACCAAAATCTTTTGTTGTAAATCATTGACATCAGGAACACACAACCTCCCTTGACCGTAAAGTACCATCACCATCGATCTCAAATACCACTACCTTTTTCCCAACAACATCACTCTTAATTTTCCTCAATATAGGATTTAGTACTTGTTTCTCCTTAATCTCCACACCAAAAGATGATTGAACCACTTCTTGCACCATCACACTACCATCTTTTAATTCTAAGAGGCGAACTCCAAGATTTTCCAAGCAGTGAATATGCTTCACCAATTCCCACTTTCCTTCCTACACATAAGCCAAACTCCTCATGGATAACCTACTAAAAGCATCAGCAATCACGTTAGCCTTACTTGGGTGATAGTGAAGACTTATATTATAGTCCTTGAGAATTTCCAGCCATCTCCTCTACCTGAGATTAAGCTCCTTCTGACTGAACACATACTGTAGACTATTGTGTTTAGAAAATATATCCATGTGCATGTAATACAAATAATGTTGCCGTATTTTAAAAGCAAACACAACATACAACAGCTCTAAATCATGAGTAAGATGATTCCTCTTATCACTTTCAACTGTCTAGAAGCATAGGTAATCACCTTCCCATTCTACATCAACACACAACCAAGCCCTATATGAGATGCAACAATATAAACCATGAACCCATCATTATTTTCTGGCAAGATCAGAATTGGAGCCGAAGTAGACCTTTGTGTTTATTTTTCATGTATTGCTTTATATTGGTATTCATACGCATCTAAATGTTCTCGATCATAGTGGAATAATCTCAAGGGGCAATCTCTGATCCTCGATCAACTTAAGATAACCATCTCAATCAGGCCTTAGTTTGGGTTGTGATAAAGTTGGTATCCGAGCCTATATTTTGGTGTCATGGGGTATCCATAAATCCATGTGAAGTAGAGTCTCTTTTATAGGTTTCTAGCACACCACACTTATAAGAGAAAGGCTACGAGCATTTAGGATTTTTTCCCTTTCTTGTTGTCTTATTTTTTAGTCTAAGGTCTTGGATTCATCTAACTCCCATTTATTTGACTTTCAAATCATGCCTCCCAGATAATCTGAATCCTGTGGAAACTCATTTGACCTGCCTAAGGACAGTGTGGATGAATTTTGTAATAGTTCTATGGTATAGACTTAGTCTAGGGCACTACTTTTGATTGTCTTTGCGGAGTTCTACCTATCTCCACTGATCCCTATTTAGCTGGTGGCACTCATACTCATCCATATCAAGGATATATTATTAATGTTAAATTTCACCAATCCATTCATCTATTGACTAAGTTGGTGACATCTTAGTCACATCAGTCGGGTTCTACTGGTAATGCTGGGAATTCATTTAGAGCAACTAGAGTTGGCTAGTTTATGAGGATCATCTCTCTAACTTTTACTGGTAATAAGGTTAAAGATAATCCTCAAAGTTTTATATATGATATGGAGAAGATCTTTTGGGTTATGCATGCTACTGAGGTAAAGGGTGTGGAATTTGTTGTTTATCAGTTGAAGGATATAGCATACCAATTGTATGAGGAGTAGGAGCATCTTAGGGGTGATGATGCTAAGTTTGCTTTGTGGGATTACTTCTTTAGTGCCTTTATTAACCGTTTCATTCCTCTGGAGTTGAGGGAGATGAAAGCAGAAGAGTTGTTAATTTGAAGTAAGGCAGGATGATACTGAATAAGTATGACTGAATTTTTACCAGTTGTCATAATATGCTCCTGAGCTAGTGTCTAGAATGAGGGATAGAATGAGGAAATTTGCTTCTGGTCTGTCTTGTGAGTTGATTTTAAAGAGTAATATTTTCTTATTGAATAAGTATATGGACATCTCTAGACTTATGGTGTATATGTAACAGGTTAAGTAGGAGGAGAAAAGGCTAGAAGATATGGGTGAGAGGAGGAGTAAAAAACTTTAGTATATATATTAGAGTGAAGGTCTATAATAAAGTAGTAAATATAGTGGAAAGTGGTCCAAGAAGAAGTGGAGTAACCTTGGATCCTATTCAATGGCTAGTGCACCTTATCTAAAGTCATTTGGTGATCTTTATTTCAAGAATGGTGATGGTTATAGGGTGCAAGGTGCCTAATCTTAAACTAGTGGGGCCCAATTGGTTCCATCATATTCTCCTTGCAAGATCTGTGGTCTATTACATCATAGTTACAGTGATAAAGGGAAGAATTAGTATTTTAGTCATTGTCAGATTGGTTGTTTGCAGAGGAATTATCTTTTAAAGGTTTCTTCTGGGGCCAAAAAGATTCCTACTGATACTTCATCATCTTCTGTACCAAAGGTGCCACTTTTTTCTCCTGCAATGGCCGAAATTGATAGTATGTTCTCACTACCCATCAGGAGTCTGAGACATTTCTAGATGTTATCACTGGAATTTTAATATGATAGTACTCTTCTATCGTGATATGTATTGTTTACTTGATCTGGGGTATACCCTTTCTTATGTGACCTCATTTGTAGCTGTGTATTTTGGTTTTGATCTTGAGAGTATTTTAGACCTTTTTTTTTTCTACCTCAGTGGGTGACTTGATGGTTGTTAGAAGGGTATATAGGGGTTATGTGGTATTTGTTAGTTGTAGGGAAACCTTAGTGGATTTGTTTGAATTAAACATGTTAGATTTTGATTTTATCTTATGAATGGACTAGTTGCACTTATGCTATACCTATTTAGGCTGTCAGAACTCTAAGGTCATCTTTAAATTCCCTAATGAGCTAGTTATTGAGTGAGAATGGAGTTTCTTAGTGCCTAAGGGAAGAATCATATCATATCTTAGAGCTCGCAAATTTATTTCTAAGGGTTGTTTTATCATCTAGTCTGGGTTAAAGATTCTAACTTAGAAGGTCCTTCTTTATAATCTATTCTCGTGGTTAGTGAATTTCCTTAGGATTTACCTAATGATCTTCCTATAGTTCCTCACCATAGGGAAATTGATTTTAGGATTATTCTTATTCTGAAAATTTGTCCTATCTCTATCCCCCTTTAAAAATAGCTCCAACAGAGTAGAAGGAGCTTAAGAAGTAATTGAAGGATCTTCTCGACAAGGGTTTTATCCACCCTAGTGTGTCTCTGTAGAGTTCTCCTTTTCTCTTTGTGCGGTAAAAGGATTGTTCTATTCAAATGTGTATTGTTTATCATAAGTTGAATAAGGTGACTGCGAAGAATAAGTACCCTCTTCATACGATCGATGATTTAGTTATCCAACTTCAGGATTCTAAGTATTTCTCTAAGATTGACCTTTGATTGGGCTGTCATTAGTTAAATATTAGGGAGGAAGATATCCCTAAGACTTCTTTTAGTACTCGGTATTGGCATTTTGTATTCTTGGTCATGTCAATTGGGTTGACCAATTACCCAGGGACATTTATGTATCTCATGAATAGGGTATTCTATTAGTTCTTAGATTTATTTGTGATTTTTGTATAGATGATATTCTAGTATATTTGAAGAGTGGGGTGGATTATGCCAATCACCTTCGTGTCGTATTGCAGACCCAAAAAAATAAGCAATTGTATGCTAAGTTTTCAAAGTGTGGATCCACTGAAGGTTGCGGTGGTTAAGAAGTGACCTAGTCCGACTATTCCTACCAATATTTGGAGTTTCTTGGGTTTCGTACATCATTATAAGAGGTGGAGATCTTTTTATCGATTGTTGCACCTTTGACTAGGTTGACTCAGAAGAAGGTGAAGTTTTTATGGTCTGATGCCTCTGAAGGGTGTTTTAAGAAGCTAAAAGATAACTGAATTTTGCTCTAGTTTTGATTTTGCTCGAGAGTAGTGATGTGTTTGTGGTTTATTGTGATGTGTCCTATGTGGGACCTTGTTGTGTATTGATGCAACATAGAAAGGTGGTAGTGTATGCTTTTAGGCAGTTCAAAGTTTATGAGAGGAATTATCTGACCCATGATTTGGAGTTGTTAGCTGTGGTGTTCGCATTAAAAAATTGGTGGCATTATCTATATGGGATTCATGTTGACATCATCTCTGATCATAAGAGCCTGCAATATATTTTCACCTAGAAGGAGATGAATCTCAAGAAGAGAAGATGGATTGAATTTCTCAAAGACTATGACATAAGTCTCCATTATCATCCAGGTTAGGCTAACGTGGTTGTTGATGCTCTTAACAGATTATCTATGGGGAGCTTGCCTCTTGTGGAAGAGGAAAAGTAGGATTTGGTGAAGGATATTCACCGTTTAGCTAATCTTGGAATTTATCTCCTTGATTTTAAGGATGGTGGTGTATTTGTGAAAGAGGTGGTGAAGTCATCTCGTAGTGCTGAGGTGAAGAATAATTAGGTGTTGGATTCCATCTTGAGAAAGATTAAGGATAATGTAGGTAAGAAGAAGGTGATGGCTTTAGAGGTTGGTGGTGATGATATCTTGAGGTACCAAGAGGGGTTGTGTGTTCCCGATGTTGATAGGATACGAGGTAGAATTTTGGCTGAAGCTCATTAGTCATGTTATTAGGTTTACTATGGTTCAACGAAGATGTAACATGACCTTAAGGAGATTTATTGATGGAATAACATAAAGAGAGATATAGCTAATTTTATGGCTAAGTGCATGGTGTGTTAACAAGTAAAAGTGGTACACTTGAGGTCTGGTGGGTTGTCTAAAGAAATTGAGTTGCCTGTATGGAAATGGGAAGTGATAAATATGGTTTTTGTTAATTACAGGTTGTCTGCGGTCTTGAAATCAGTTTGATTCTATTTGGGTCATCACGGATAGGATGACTAAGTGTGCTCACTTCTTGTCGGTAAGGACTAACTATTCTACTGAGGATTATGCAAGTTTGTTTATTCAGGAGGTCGTGAAGTTGCATGGTGCTTCTTTTTTCATTATTTTAGATTATTGTACTCAATCTTTATCTTATTTTGGCAGTCATTTCAGAAAGGTTTGGGGACTATGGAGACCCTTAGTACCACTTTCTATATGCAGACAAATAGACAAGTAGAAAGGACTATTCAAACTCTAGAGGATATGCTTTGGGCTTGTGTAATTGACTTATGTGGTAGTTGGGTTGACCACTTACCTTTTGTAGAGTTTGTGTACAATAATAGCTATCACTCTAGCATTCGTATGGCTCTATTTGAGGCATTATAGAGTAGGAGGAGTAGATCTCCTATTAGGTGAATAAAAGTTGGTGAGACAAGCTTGTTCAGTCTTGATTTAGCTCATCAAGTTATAGAGAAGGTGAAGGTGATTCAGGATAGGGCTTAAAACTGCCTAAAGTCACCAAAAGTCCTACACGGACATAAGGCAAAAAAAGTTAGGAGTTTGATATGGGTTATTGGGTGTTCTTGAAGGTGTCTCCCATGAAGGGAATGATGCATTTCGAAAAAAAAGGGGAAACTCAATCCCCATTTCATTGGTTGTTATTTGATTTTGAAAAGAGTGGGGAATATTCCATCTAATTTGGTATTACCTTTGAGTTTGGGTTCTATTCACCCTTTGTTTCATGTATCCATGTTAAGGAAATATGTGGGTGATCCTTCCTTCGTGGTTCCTATTGAGAATGTTGTTGTCTCGAATTCCCTATCATACGAAGAGGTTCTGGTGGAGATCTTGGATAGAGAAGTTAGTAGGTTATGGACTAAAGATGTATCATTGGTAAACGTCTTTTGGAACAACCATAAAGTAAAAGAAGCCCTTGGTAGGGAAGAGGATATGAATGTTAAATATCCATTTCTATTCCATGAGACGAATGGAGAGACTTGAGGTATGTTCTTTCTTGTTATTATACAGATTTATACTTTGATTCTCGTGCATTATTATTATTCTCGTGCAAAATATGGCCTAAATCATTATTCGGGAATGAATGATCCTGGGGGGAATAATGTAACACCCTCAAATTTTAGGTATTTTATTTTTGGCCTTCCCATGCTTGAAATATCAATTTTTTACTCAAATCATATTTGGGGATGTAAAAATGGTAACTCTGAATAGTGTTTGGAATTTTTGAATAGGGTTCGGGGTAGTTTTGGGTCACAAAAGCAGTAAGCCTCCCCGATAGCCCCCCCGATGCGGAAGGTAGTCACCGTGATGAGGTCCATGGTGCAGACTTGTGTATTTAAGCGGTTGTTTTGTTTAATTAAAATGGGGAGAAGGGTAGTAAGGTCCTTTCACTCATACGCGACTTTTAAAACATGCAAGGATAAATTCTTATTAGTTTTTCAATACACAAAGGTCATTATTCACTCTTAAACATCCTCTCTCAAAATTCCCTTATCTACTTAAGGCTAGGGTTCAAGAAGGTGATCATCTAAGGTCCTAGGGGTGTGGTATTCTTTGAATTGCTTGGAAATTCAGGCATATATCTCTTTCCCTTGAACTTATATTTTCTTATTGGCATAAATTGATTATTATGGCATGAGTTTGGTGTGAGTTCTTAAATAGTTGAGCAGTTTTGACAAGATTGGTCGTTAAATTGATTTTTCATTGTTTATTAGACAAAATTCATGCTTCATTAATGTTTATGAACATCGTGGGATGCATAGGAATGATAATTAAGTGGAGGGTCATGGTTAATTCCTAATTTGATGATTTTGCCTTGATATATAGTTTATAAATAATGTGCGCTCAACCTGTTTGTGAAATTGCCAATGAATGTAATTTTATCATCTAATTTCGTTTGTCTTATTCTCTTTGAAACTAATGTATGGTATTAATGGTTAAATTGTTAAGGATTGTTTTGAAAACTTTGTGGGGTACGATGGAATCCCTTAAGTGAAGGATTTATGAAAACCTTGTGGTGTACGATTGAATCCCCCAAGTGATTTTAATAACGGAGTCTGCGGGGTAGGAAAAAAACCCTAAGTGTTAGCTAATGACATTGCTTGCAAGCTATAGTAGGTATGACGATACCACTTATTAATGCCTTATTAATTGACTCTTGGAATTGGTGGATGGGTTATTTGTAAGATATTTTAATTGGACATTAATGGGGGTTGTGTTAGCTAGCCATGAAGGTGCGAGTCTGAAGGTCTGATAATGGAAACTCATGTTTGCCGATGTGAGGGTTGATCTTAATGATCATGTGCTCGTGGGGTATGGGGGAATCCCAAGTGTTATATCTACATATGTATCATGAAGGGCGAAGGGTACATCAGAATCCCTGGCCTTTTATGATATCTCTAGTTTATGGGACTAACATGCACTAGCACTGGACCCATATAGCTTGTGGGTGGATTTTATGACGATAAAGCTACACAATCCAGGCTAAAGTTTTAAACGTTCATGTTAATCCTTGTACCCTATCCCAACATGGTATATATATATATATGTATTTGCATATGGATATGTGCATTGGATTTTGACTGGTTTGAATTATTATGCATGGCATTATTTGTTCTCATAACTTTGAGTTACATTCTAGCTCTCCAACTGCTAACCATCTTTAGACTCTCTATCCCTACGCGATGAAGGAACTGACCATACTTATACTCCTCCTACTTAGTGATCAGGGGTTAGTGGTTGGTTCTTCATTTGACTTTAAGTGGTGAGCTTCCATCCTTTGGAAGACGTCATTTTATGTTTGGTTTCTTATGTCATAGAATTTATCTCATATTTGTTTTGGCTATGGTCGAGGGGCATGTCCTGATACTTTATTTGTTTTTAGTTTTTGTTAGAGGCTTTGGCAGACTGTTGTGGACTTGGGTATTATGGTAGATATTTAGTATTGGATTTCGGTATTGTCAATAGATTTGGATTTTTGTTTTATATATACCTTTAAGTTTATCTTTCATGCCTTGCTTTTATGTTTATTCATCCGCTGTTAGGTGTTCTCAGTCATATTGGAATAGGCTCAGGGGAAAATATCTGATTCTCGATGGACTTGAGATGCTTGTTACAATCAGGCCCTGGTTAGGATCATGACATGAATTCTAAAAACTGAAAAAATAAAAGGGGAGATATGGACCTATTAGTTTTGCAATTGTACACATGACATTGGTAATATTTAGTATATACACACTGAAAAATCTAACTTTTTCATTTTTCTATACTTTGTTAGATTGTATTGGTGTTTGTTTTAACTTTAGTTTTATATAGTTTGTGGAATAAACCAAAGAAAATAATAAGGAACCATCACAATATGAAATGTTTATTCCAACTCATACAAAGAACAGAAAAAAGTTCAAGCAAATAGTCAATTTATAATAGTTAGTCATTTTTGTGCTACATTCTTCTTCTTTATTGGACTATTTGATAAGAGGGGACAATTTTCTTTTTAATATGTGATCGAAGTTGTTACATTGTTTGTTGGGAGGGGATGTGAATTTTTAAGAAGATCCATGGCATAGCTTGATAATTTGTGTACTTTGATTACTGTCATTGTCCCTTTGAATTGGTTGAGAGGATAAAAAATCAAAATATTAGTGATCAACTTTCTGAATTCTAGCTTGGTTTGGATTTCTTTGATGTCACTGGCTTATTACATACTATTAAATAAATTTAGTTATTTGTGTATCTTGGGTACCTTTTTATATCTCCTCCATGATTACACAAATTGATGCACAAATAACTGTTAGCATGATAGTAAGTAAACCTATTTGGTTAGTCACTATGATAATTTTTGTATTTGTATATGATGTTTATGGATTTTTTTTTCACAGGATGAACTTCTGAGTAATCATAATACTAAGGAGACAATGGATGATACATTCAGGGCAGTGTTTGGAAAAGAGCGACCTGGTCGACTTAGATGCTATGGTAGATCAGTTACAATAAGTTCTCTAAATAAAATTAGGAAACCAATAAGCTTAAAAAAATATCAATGAAGTCACTACTCTTAATAATGAACCGCGTGAAACCCTGGAATAAATATTCAATATTTACCAAGGTGTGTTGGATTCAACCTTCCTTCACTAGTTGATACAAGCAGTGCACAAGTTGTAAGAGGGCAAAATCAACCAAATTCTACTAGCTCGTCTTATGCTTCAGTTTCTAAAAAGGTACTTAATATTTCATATACACAAAAACCTTAAATCTTGAACTTTTGAATATCCATAAAGGTGCATCATTAATTATGATTTCTTAGTATGGATCATTGCTAACAGTTAACGAGGAGTCTGTTGTCACAGGTATATCCCATTTTCTTTATTAAATATATGACATAATAAAAATGATTCGGTATGTGTTGCATTATTTGTTTTACAATATGGATTTTTAGATAATCTACTTAGACTCAAAAGTTTACCACTTGTTTGAATAAAATGATAGCTTTGTTAGTAGACCAGTAACTGAACTATATTTTTAGTCTAAACTAATTTGTGTGTTGATTAAACATTATGGAAAGTATGTTAATGTTCTACATTATAATATGATGCATCATATAGAATATCTTATTGAAATTTCTTTTCAACATCATTGTAATAATTTGAATCAAACATATATTTGTGTAGTTATTTTCTAAGGATAGACCTATGTATCAGGACTTTAGCCTTTCAATTAATATAGGCAGTGCAAACTGAAGTTTTCTTGAAATTTTTCTCTCACTCTTTGTGTCTTTATTAGTGTCTCTCAATGTAATTGGCCCATGTAAGAGATAGAGACAGATGTTCGGATAGTGTTCAGTCTCTTCGTATACACCTATTATGTCTTGCTTTGATTTTGCTTTTAGTTTGTAATTGGGAACTAGAGAAGGTAGACAATCTTTGGTTTTGGTTTTGATTTTTGTTTGGTTTTGGATTTTGTTTTCATTTGCTTTAATTTGTAAATAAGGACTGCAAGAGGTGCACAAGTTTTGGTTTTGGTATTTGTTTGTAAATGGGTGTTGAAGTGTAACGCCTCGAAATATCATCCTGAGATGCCACACGGTGCCCAAGGCTACACGTAGCCTCAAGCTAACCCTTTAAGCCAAAACACTACCCTTGGTTTCCAACACAACAACATACACGCTACGCTAAGGATATATATAAGTACATATCATATCACATCGCACATGGCACGGAATATCGTTAGACTGTACATATATGGAATGTCTATACACAAACCAACCAAACAATACACTAGTCTGACATAGCCTCTATACAGCAAAATCAACGAGCCATTGGGACAAACCCCCAACTAACTCAACATACCAAAGGGATCACAAAACAACAGCACCAAAACTAGCAACTTGATCCTCGAACCATGAGGACTCACCACTGAAGGAACGTAGATACGACACTCGGATATCACTGTCGCGGCTACGGCTGAGTACCTGAACCTACATCATGGTAAGAATGTAGCCCATAGAGAAATATGTGGGTCAGCACAAGATACGTACTGAGTATCTGGGGGCGCATGCAAAATATAAATAATATCATAAATTTCGTAAAAACGTACATACGAACCATAATGACACACCTGGCTTGAGTGACTTTGAATCATGCAACTCATAACATCTTAGAGAGGAAATGTAGGAGAAAAACCTCATAAATCATTATAGAGCATCATAGACAACTTGACTTACCATATCAAAACTCGGAGTGACTCGATATTTCAATAAACATGACTCTTATAGACAGGGGAGTTTCCTATAACCGACAACCCCATGTGACCTACATGGAATACCAACGTTTGAAACCCCCATTGGCGGGAGCGTCATACTCTTTGCCAGGGAGTACGACCTTAAAACTGCAATAATCACAATCGGGCTCTCTGGCCAATAATATCATCATCAAACAACCCTACGGTGGCACATAGGTTTGGGGAATACCAAATTTCCCTCTCGGTGCTAAGTACTACTCCCCAACAAGCTCAGAACGCGTTAGGAAATCCATCATAAGAGTTTATCATAAAGACCAAATCAAATCTCTTTCTCATTTATCAAATCATATCAATTTGTGGATTCCTAACTCAACACATTTTAGCTCAAAATATTTAAATCTTCCTCAACATCAACAAGGTATCAATGCATTGAGCCATAACTGACTCGACATTTGGACAAGGATATGAAGACTCAATACATAATATTTTCAACAATTTAACTCATCAAAACCATCCAGAAAATACCAAGACTCATTGCAACTTCAATATCAACATTTCTCAATTTGCCATCCAACTCTCATTTAAAGGTACTTGAGACATCAACCCATAGTAGGGATATAGAATTTCCCATATCAATTATAAATTCATAATAAGAAAATAGTGGAATGATAGTATATATCAAAGCTTAACAGATTATATCATCATACTCTCATAATCAAATACTTTTTGGATATAATTCCATCTCAACATCATACACATATCAGATGACATAATCCCATAGCTCATGAACAATAATATAAGATATAAAACCATATTTCCAATTCATGGTAAAACATGTAAAATCTTATGTCAATGTAATTCAACAAAAATACCAGGCACAAGATCGAAAAGATTATCTTGTTCAAAACCCCACATACCTAAAAATGGAAGATGAATATGAACTTCAGACTCTGGAACTTTATTCACAAAAATAAAGGGTGATTCTCGAAGCCCTTAACATGATCAACTCAAATCCCAAATCAATCTAAAATTTCTACGGTTCAATCAAGAGACATAGAAGGATGAAATTTAGAGTAGTAGGGTTGGGGTTTGAGCCTTCGGAAATTTTGAAGAAAAATAATCTATTAAATGCTCTTAATGGACTTAAATCCATGGTTTACCCGGATGGATTGGAGTGGAAATGACCAAAATACCCGTAAAAATCAAATAATGTCAAATCTGTCTTTTGGTGGAATGTTTTGATAGGCTGAAGTAGATCGACCATCACTTTTTGCTCCGATGGCCAAATTAGATGAAACCAATTTCATTGGAAAGAGGACTTTCAGAGCTTTCTTTTGATATATAGTAACTTACCCAGCTTATTATGTACAAGTAGTTATGTTCGTTTGAAGTTGACCCTAAAATTTGCGTGGCCTCAGTATTTTTTCTTGCACATTTACTGTTCACCATTATTCACGGTTAGATCGGAATGATCATAACTCATCGCTTGAGTGTCCGTTTTGGATGATCCATATATCGTTAGAAATCTTATTCGATGCTCTACGTGATGACGAATTGCATATGCAGAAATTCCACATAGAAAAATTATTAATCACGATAAAGAACAGAATTTAACACATTTTCTTCCGAGATCTTAATGAAAAATTTTTCCGGGGCATCACATGAAGAAATTACACAAGCTTTGGTTTTTGTTTTGGTATGGTTTTGTATTTAGTTTGTAAATATGCAGTTGCACAAGCTTTAGTTTTAGTTATGCTTTTGATTTGTAAATAGGGATTGGAGGAGGAGCACAAGCTTTGGTTTTGATTTTTATTTCAAGAGTTTCCTGTTGGGTGTTGAACTTGGTGCAGCCACAATGTAATTATTTTAAATATAAAATAGGAGATGGAGAAAGTTTTTTTATTCTTCTATTCTTAGGCTAAATATTTTCATGTGAAATGCATTAGTTTGTTTTATTAACTCACCAATGGTTCGATATACATCTTTGGTTAAGGAAGTAGAAACCATAATCTAACTAGTATAGAGAATATCTTGTTATCTCTAGTTAGTTAGGAATCAAGTAAGTATAATTTTTCTATTATTACTAGTTCATTTTTTTGTATTGAACATGATTTCTTTCTAACTTTTAAAATTATTTTGAATATATAAGAAAATGTCAGTGATCAAAATTGAATGGTGGCCATAAGTCCACTCCACGTTTTAAATTAAATGATAAAGCATTTTAGAACTATTTTGAAATACATAAGAAAAAGTTACACTTTATAAGTGTTGTAGTAGAAGAGGAATAAAAGGCTGCACTTCTAAAACATGGTCAATAACAACATATAGGCCAAGTTTTCGAGTATAGAATAATCAAATAAAACTATAATCAATGAGACACTACAAAGCATGGACTTTGTACCTTATTGGCCACATTTTTAAATCATAGATCCTATGGCCACATTAAAAGATGTGGCCAAACGTAAAAGGTTATGCCTCTTTAGCCCATCCCCAAAAAATATGGTCTAAAGGACAAAAACATAGCCATTGATCAAAGGTAACACTTTTTACTACTTTAGGCCACACTTTACAAGGGTTCCTATACGATTAAAATATTGTAGTATGATTACTATTCAAACAATAACTTGAAACTTTGGGGGATTAAAACATAATCCCATAAACCCAAGGTCATATTCATGATCATTCCTCTCATACTAGGTGTAACGACCTAATTCATCATTACTAGGTAACACTTTTATATGGGTATGAGTTAAGGGAATCAACAAAACTACTTTGTAAATTATGTGGGGAAACACAAGTTATATTTTGGAAATTTTAAATGAAATAGTTAGGCTTATGTCATCCCACAATATTAGGATTCATTCAACTATAGTGTTGTTGTTATAGCAACCTACATGAAACTATAGCAATATGATGCAACCAAAAACCCTTTTAAATTACATTTATTTCCTCTTTCCTCTTCAGTTGAAAAGAAGATACAAAAGGCTCTAAAACACCTCTAGGGTTTCCTCCAAGCCATGTAGCCATGAAGGGAGAAGACTGGCCAAAAATAGGGTAAAACCCATGAAACTCTTATGGATTTCAGCTCTGTACAAGCTTGAACGGAGCCATAATTCCCTTTTATGCATGTATATCTGCTATTTGACATCCAAGTATGCTAAGGTTAATCGAGTAGTGTAGATTGTGCAGAAAGCATGTACTTAATGTAAATGGATAGGAAATTGCATGATTAGTCTTTTCATGTGGTGTTTCAATGACTAAAATTTGTCATTTTAGGGTAATATGAGGGGAGGTGGTTGTATTATATTATAGCATGTTTATGTTTGTACCACCCCACATTTTAAAGCTAGAAATCGAAGCATCTACACTATGTCTATAAACCCTAATCCCATGATTTGTATTTGACTATATGTTTCATGATCATTATCCTAGTGTTAAGAATGGTTTTGAGGTGAAAAATGTTCATAGGAATAACTTAGATCAAAGTTGATCTAGGAGCCATTGATTAGGCTAAATTTTGGTATTTGATTCGACAGGGGTCAACTATGAACGTGTATAACTTTTTAAATATGTAGAATTTTTCATCTCAAGACCCACCAAATTTTAGATAATTGAATTAGCTTTCCAACTATACCGATTTTACCTTAATCTAATACCCGAGAGAAAATTTATGACCATTCTAAGGTCGTGTGTCATATGGCAATCGCAAATAGCCATTGGATGAGGTGTGTTATTGGCGTACGCCGCACACCCCCAGGTGTGCTTTTGCTCTGTGTCTCCTAGTAATAGAAGTGTGTGAATATTGCTCTGTTTCAACTTATATTATGTGTGTTGAAGTCTTTTCACACCCCTAAACCGTCCTTAATCATTCTTGAATGAATTAAGCAGTTTTAAAACACGTTATTTCCACTCTCATAACCTTAAAATCTAAGTACATGATTCAAATCCCTTCCCCTCTTCCCAAGAACAAAAATTCAAGTTTCTTCCCTAAAGAACTCAAGGATTCAAGTCCAATTTCAAGTTTTTATTTAATAATTCATCCAATAGAGGTTTTTGGGGTATTCATCAATGGGTTTCTTTCACCCATTGAGCCCAAAAACCCTCTTTTTGATTTAAAGTATGAATTGTATCAAATTTTATGAAATTATCAATAAAACTTATGAACTTAATCCATGCATAACTTAGTAATTTGTATTCAATCTATGTCAACATGTGTTCCCATGTAAACTAGATTATTTCATGCTTTAAAATTTCAATTACGCATGTTCTATTCAAGTGATTTTATTTTAAACCTTCGAGTAATGAATTAAATCATGTGAATATGTTGTTTTCTCAAGTTTATATTATCTCCATGTTCCAGTTCATGTATTTAACTCAATTATTTAAATGTCTTATGTTTTGAGTCTTTGAACTATTATTTCATACCACTGTTTTAAACGTTGTTATCATATTTTTATGATCATTCAGTGCTAGAGAGTTTGAACACTCAATACCTAGCTGTTTTACATGATACCATTTCCAAACAACAAGTCAGCCAGACCACGATTTACTTACTATGTTTAGATTACCATGTTCATGTTGAGCACTTATCAGTACAGTACCATATCAGTTTAAGCGAATAATAATACTAGTGTCATTCAGTTGGGAATAACACTTAGCACCGAGTAGATGCAGGGATGGCGGCTCCTCAGTCAGTTAGGCATGAGTGATTAGTAGCAGTCCTTAAGTTCCAGACCTATGACGCCACCGTAGATTTTGAGAGGTACCCCATCAGTTAGGCATGACACCTTCATACTTCGAGACATCAGCCTTGTGGATCTATATCTTCAATCATGTGTTGGTTCTGATGGCAAGGTACTAGTACCATTGCCACTGGGTTATAGGATGGTCATCAATAGCCTAGATTAGGGTATGTCAGTTATAGCTAGCTCCTATAGTCTTAGTTTAATATTCAGAGTATGTCATTTCAGGTTTGCATGACCAAGTATATAGATATCAGTTATACAGATTTTAGTTATCCAGTTATGTAGATAATAGTGAATCAGTCATTCAAATGTCAAATTATTTCTATACATGTTTATACTTAGTCTTATATTCTCAGTTTTACATGTTCATGTTTTCATGCTCAGTATCCACACATAATCCTTAGTTCAGTTTTACAACATGTTCATCTTTACATGAGATTTACATACAATATTTATGTTTATACCGCTTCCCAGCATACAAAAATGTTTTCAACTCATAAACATATAAATTTAATTACGACTTACTGTTTACATGTACAACCATGTTTTACATGCATGTTTCAGCAAATAAATTATATCCTCAGTTTTAAAGAATGCTTTAAATATTTCTTTGATTTAGTGTATGTCTCCACATACTTAGTACATTGATGTGTTTATCCACATATACGTCTATGTGGCTATATTGTTTGATAATATAGGTACCAGTTGTAGCCCACACATCATAATCAGACAGGTTGCAACTTTCAGCCAGTAGGTGATAAGTCCTTTTATTTCGGGGACTCCAGTCTATTGTAGTTCATGTGTTGTAATTTTTACTATCCATATGTATTTATTAGTGGTAGTTGGAGTTATGTCCCAGCTATCCATAGTTAGTATGACAGAGTCTTCATAGATGGTCAGCCAGAGTCATGATATGTAATTCAAATTCTTTCTTCAGATTTATCATGTTGTAAACTTTATCAGTATTATATTTATTCAGACTTTCTCATAATCATGTTTCCACTCAGTAAATTTAGTTTTTATGCAATTTAAATCTTTTGCTCACGTATAATTCCAATACATGAGTTAGCTTAGGATCACTTGAAGTACTAAGCATCATGTTATGACTAGGGGGTATCCTCGGGTTATGACAAACTTGGTATCAGAGCCTAGAGTTCAAGTGTCCTAGGGTCTCTATGATGTCATGTCTAGTAGAGTCTTGCAGAATGGTATGGAGACGTTTGTACTTTTCTTTGAGAGGCTACAAGTATTTAAGAAATGTTTCCCTTTTTTTATGTCTCAAATCATGCTATAGAAAGGTTCTTTAAGAAACTTATACAAGTTCTCATCATGCTCTACTCATGCTAGCTCTGCCTTTTTCTTGAGGTAATAGAAATAGTCAAGCTTAAGTTCCTACTGATACAGTTTTTTAAGACAATCCCCAAAGACAGTTATGGGATTATATGTTGTCTTAAAAAGTATCCCACTAGCACTTTTATGTTCCAAAGTATGAAGAAATTTATTCATGATCATAAAAATCATACACTAAGCCAACATCAAATGTGTTTTTCAATCCCTTCTTAGAATCCTATGATAGTATATGACCTAGAGTTAGAAGCGTGAACGTAAAAGTTTAGTAGAAATAAAGTGTGGATAATGCTATTTGAATTTAGTAGATTATGTGTTTAGTAAGGAAAGTATGTAGTCAAGATGGGTGTAAGTATATGATGATTGCTGAAGCTAAGGATAGTATAGATTAATGGAGTGTTTATGAATGAAGTTAGTATAGTTTGGTAAAAGTTTGGGAATATACATGCTAAGTGTGTGAATCTAATTTTGAATCTTGGATGATGATCTAATAGAAAGAAAAGTTTAAATTCTAGATGGTGTGAACTAAGGGTATGGTGATACTCGGAAAGATTCTAAGTTAGTCAATGTTTAAGTTATTATATAATGACTATTGGGGATATAGAAAGTTAAGAGTTTTCTTTAGAAGGAAGTACTAGCAGTGGGTTTTACATTTTTAGGTACAATCTTTAAGGGTGAGTTTTTTATATATGTGTATTATTATATTGCAAACTCTAGAGTAAAGTGGTTGCAGTTCTATTTAGAGTTTATTAAGGGGGTCCACAGACTTTGAATAATGGCTTAAATCTAAAGAGGAGATGATAGAACAAAGAACCAAGTTAGGCTCTCAAATTCTAGTAGTGATACCAGTGTATTGTAGAACATTAGTAAGAGAGGGAGATGCTTTACCCATTCTTATCTTAGTGCGAAGTATTGTACATCAGTCATCACGACATCTACTTATGCCTTACATGTCAGTACCATAATCATATCTCATATTCATGTACTTTCAATAGAATTATGTACGCTTCTATATCCTAGTACAACAAGTTATAGTTCACTCAGCAATACGAATTATATTCCATGAGTTTATGAACCCTAAACTCAGGTCATGCAGCTCATGACTCATAGACCCATGCTTTATAATACGATCAGTTCTAGGTACTCATGCTACACTCCTAAATGACCAGTGAAATTCAGATTATGTTATGTATGTCCTCAGTTTAGATCTATTTAATGAATTCATGCCTTTGATACTCTATTCCTCAGGCCTCTATTAAGTGTCAAAGTTATTTTTTCATGTTTCAGGCCCTTATTTCTAATATTTCAGTGACCTCTCTTTGTGTTAAGATAGTGGCGATGAGAAATGGATGATCAATTGCTTAGATAGGAGAGAGTAAATAATTCTTGTAGAGGAAAGATTGTGGTATTCTTGTTTAGTCAAAGGCTATAAGTGTGAAGGAAGATTGAGGCAAAGCTTTTTGTATATGTCATGGTTAGTTGAGGATTTCATGTGTGTCTTCATGGATGTTGTTATTAATAGAGGTTTAGAGAATATGGGAGAGATGCTTTGGTGTGTTGTATGCAGAGGAGTTCATATATGGTTATCATTATAGGCTTAAATGTTATGTTAGTGTATATTTGGATGGATGCATTGTGCAATAGTAAATTCCTAGTAAAATGTTGAATTTAGCTATTGAAGTGGTAACAAGAATTTATTCTTGAGATGAGAGTTGTGAAACACGCATGTGGTATTGAATTCATGTCTTAGTCTAGTATTACTATGTTGTGTGTTGCACTTTGTAATTTCGAGTTAGGCTTGAACATGGTGAGGGTATGCAGATCAACTCAGCTTTTGACGGGAATAGTTATATGTATCCATGTGAGAATTATAAGTTGAATCAAGTGACTTGGTATTTAAGGGGAAAAGTATAGTTGAGGGAGTATTTTATAAGTATTTCCAAGCTTGAAAGTTTACAGTTGCATTGTCTACAACCTTGTAATTCTATCCTTAATTAAGTTTTATAGGCCTATGTTCCATGTTACAGAGTTATAGTTGTATTGAGATTCCTTATTCAGATATCTTATTTAGATCAAAAGATACGTGTACTTGATGCCCTGCCCAAGAGAGAGACCCAAGTCCTAGTAGCCCTGCCAAATGGTGATTCAGCCTCTTCCTCAAAAAGAAGGATTGAAGGCAAATGATTCCCAAGAATTCTTTGCTCCCTAATGTTATTAGGACTTTTTAGAAAGAGAGTTGAAGAAATACTCCAGTTGAGTATAAACTTTCAGTATAATTCTATTCCAACCAGCAACTCGGTGTAGGAGTCAGACAGAAAAGCTCCTATAGATTTCCTTCTTTCCATATAGCTTTACTATCTCAAGTTTCATGAGTATGGTTATTCCATAAGGTAATTCATTCACGTCCATGAAAGTTGTAAATTTAGTTCATATTCATTTCATAAGTATTCGATGAATGATCTTAGTTTTCCAAGTAGTCTAGCTCAGATAGTGTAATACCCATTGTCTAACCTTAGTCTCGTTATCTCATGATTCGTACTTATGTAATATACTTAGTGGTGCTATAAAGCCCTTTTTATTTTGATTTTTATACGTGTTTTGTTGACGATAACTCCTAATGAGAAGTTATGTACTTTATTCCATCCTCAGTAACTGTTCGAGTTTTGTTGCATCAGTTATAACTTTGAAGTTTTATATGTATGATCGTATCATGAACTTTTCAATTGAGTTCTAAAATCTCAGCATGAATCATCTCCTTATAGTCAATAGAGTCAAGTTTGCTCAGAAATCAGTTTCATGATAGAAGTTTTAATATTTCAACTCAGTTATATCCTTCATTAGAAGACATGTCATGTCTACATTATTTCATACTTCCTAAGTCTCAACCTAATCCTATCCATCATTCAAAGATGAATAATTCCAAGGGGGAGATATTGTAACACCCCATATTTTTGAGCTAGGAATCGAACCGTCATTGCTACGTTTGTAAACCCTAATCCTATGATTTGTATTTAAATGTATGTTTCATAATCATTATCCAACTATTAAGAATGCTTTTGAGGTGAAAAATATTCTAGGAATCACTTAGAGCTAAGTTGAGTTAGGAGCCATTGATTCTACAAAATTTTTGCATTTGATTCAACAAGGATCAACTTTTAACATGTATAACTTTTTACATATGAGGAATCTTTCATCTCAATCTCCACAAAATTGTAGATAGTTGAATTATCTTTCCAATGATACTAATTTTGCCTTAATCAGATACCCAAGCGAAAACTTATGACTATGATAAGGCCATTCGTCGCATGGCAATCGCAAATAGCCACTGTATGAGGTATGCTATTGCCGTG
The DNA here is from genome assembly GCF_002878395.1 of Capsicum annuum. Taxonomy (NCBI): domain Eukaryota; kingdom Viridiplantae; phylum Streptophyta; class Magnoliopsida; order Solanales; family Solanaceae; genus Capsicum; species Capsicum annuum. The sequence continues at coordinate 109,977,993 of NC_061114.1, forward strand.
AGCCGGACATACCCCAGGTGTGCTTTGGCTCTACATCGCACAACAATAGCAATATGCAAAATTTTGCTCTGTTTTGACTTATATTAAGTGCGTTGAACTATTTTCACACTCCTAAACCATCCTTAATCATTCTTAAATGAATTAAGCGGTTTTAAATGATGTTATTTCTACTCTCTTAACCCTAAAAACTCAGCATACGATTCAAATCCCTTCCCACTTCCTAAGAACAAAAATTCAAGTTTCTTCCTTCAAGAACTCAAGGATTCAAGTCCAATTTTAATTTTTCCTTCAAGAATTCATCCAATAGAGGTATGTGGGGTATTCATCAATGGACTCATGTTCTATTAAAGTGATTCCATGTCAAACCTTTGAGAAATGAATTAAATCATGTGAATATGTTGTTTTCTCAAGTTTAACTTATCCTCATGTTCCAGTTCATGCATTTAACTCAATTATTGAAATATCATATGTTTTGGGTCTTTGAACTATGATTTTATTCCACTATTTTAAATGTTGTTATCATATTTTTGTGATCATTCAGTACTGGTGAGTTACGAATACTTGATACCTATGTATTTTACAATATATCATTTCTAAACAACAAGTTAGTCAGACTACGATTTACTTACTATGTTTAGATATCATGTTCATGTTGAGCACTTATCAGTACAGTGCCATATCATGTTATACGAATAATAATACCAGTGTCATTAACTTGGGAGTAGCACTTAGCACCGAGTGGATGCAGGGATGGTGGCTTCCCCGTCAGTTAGGCATGAGTGGTTAGTAGCAGTCCCTAAGTTCCAGACCTATGGCACTATCGTAGATTATGAAGGGTACCCCATTATTTAGGCATGACACCCTCATTCTTTGAGATATCAGCCTTATGGATACACATCTTCAGTCATGTGTTGGTACCGATGGCAAGGTACTAGCACCCTTGCAACTGGGGTTATAGGTTAGACACCAATAGCCTAAATTAGGGCATATCAGTTATAGCTAGCTCCCATAGTCTCACTTCAGTATTCAGAGTATGTCATTTTAGGTTTGTATGACCAAGTATACATATATCTGTTATACAAATTTAGTTATCTAGTTATGTAGATAATAGTGATCAGTTATTAAGGTTTTAGATTATTTCAGTACATGTTTATGCTTTGTCTTGCATTCTCAGTTTTACATGTTCATGTTTTCAAGATTATTATCCACACATGATCCTCAGTTTAGTTTTACAGCATGTTCATCTTTACAAGAGATTTATATACAATATTCATGTTTCTACTGCTTTCCAGCTTATAGAAATGTTTTATCATGAACCTATAAATTTAACTATGACTTACTATTTTCATAGACAATCGTATCTTAAATATATGTTTCAGCAAATAACTTACATCCTTAGTTTTAAAGCATGTTTTAAATATTTCTATTATTTAGTGCATGTCTCTACATACTCAGTACATTATAAAGTACTGATCCACATATACATCTGTGTGGCTATATTATTTCATAATGTAGGTACCAGTTGTATCCAACACATTATAATTAGATAGTTTGCAGCTTTCAGTTAATAGGTGATAAGTCCTCTTAATACAGGGACACCAGTCCATTGTAGTTTATGTGTTGTCGTTTTGATTATCCATATGTATTGATTAGTGGTAGTTGAAGGCATATCCTATCTATCAATAGTCAGTATAGTAAAGGCTTCATAGATAGTCAGTCAGAGTCTTGATATTTAATTCAAATTCTTTTTTCAGATTTATTATGTTGTAAACTTTATCAGTATTACATTTATTCAAGCTTTCTCATGAACATGTTTTCGCTTAGTAAATTTAGTTTTTATAAAATTTAAATCTATTGCTCAAGTATCATGACAGATGGGTTAGCTTCGGATCACTTGTGGTTTTAAGAACCATGTTACGACTAAGGGGTAACCTCGGGTCATGATAATGTTATAGTTAATCCTATAATTTTGGCAATATGTTATTGTAGGCTTTAATTGCATCAATTGAGAAGGTGAATTAGCGGCTATTACTCAAAATCCTTACAAAATGTAAAGTTAAGGTGTAGGTGTTAGCAAATTCTAAAAAATCTAGGATGGTAATTAGGAATGAAGTGAGAGGTGTTGTTTGGGTAAGGATGGGTAATTTAGGTATCATGTCTTGGGCTCTAGATGGTAATGTAGGCAATGGTCACATAGTTAATCTCACTTGTGATATATATACATAATAATTATTCCTAGTACTACTTATGATGTGTGTGGTTAATTAATAAAATGGGAAATGAGGATTGTTGAATTCCACAAGTGTTTCACATTTCATTGATCTTAAATGCAAAGCTAGTGGATATTACAAATGTAGGCTAACATCTTTGTGTTATGTGATTGTGATTTTTGTTATACTCTATTTTGTGGGAAATTTTGGTATCTAGACACTCCTATAGGATATTTGTGAAATAAGGTTGACATGTACCTGTGTAATAGATGTAACTTACCCTTATCGGTCATGACTAGTGGGTTTCCATAAGATTCTTAGCATGTATATACAAGTTTTTGGTGACTTTTACGGTTCCATGAGCACATTTAGGTCTATATGTACGATTGACTTGAGTCTTGTTAGTTTGTTGAATTGGTTTGACTACTTCTTCTTGTTGACTGATTTTCCTTGTTGACTATTTGCGACTGGTTGTCTAACTTTCCAAATTTTGCTAAGTGTTATTAACTGAATAAGGTGGTTATTAAAGCTTGAGTGGCTATCTAGAGGTCTTGTTGTCGTTTTAGTTTACTCGACGGGTTATTACTAAACAAGTTTAGGTTGGGCTTTATTAAAGTCTTGGTACGGGCTAAGGTGAGACCTTTGGTACAATTATCTTATTATGGGTCTATAGTAGTGAAGCTATAAGGGTAGGAGCGATATCTAAAGGTTTATAATCAGAAGGCTTAGTAGGAAGTAATTGGATAGATTTAGAATTAGGAAATATAAGATTAGGTGATTATTATATATCAAACATTAGAGGTGGATAAGTTAGGAACTCAAGGAGTTATAGCATCTTGTTGAAGGGAGAGGGTTAGAGAACTAAGAGGGATATTATAGCAGCTTAGTATTACATAATGCAAAATTAGGGAAAACAAGGAGATAATAAAGACTGGTACTGTGAATCTTTGATGCAGGCTCTCTTGAATATTTATATTATATTTATGTGGTCATATTCAAAAGTCTCGATGATGCTTAACAGTACGTGCAATTGTAGTGATGCCACTTTTGTTATATCCTTTTTGGGGTATGATATGGTTCCAGAATCAATTGATGTTTCTTAGGTAATGTGGATTATGATTCCATCCATTTCTATCCCTCTCATTCTATGGTGGAAGTTTTTTCTGATTTTTATGTTCCATTTAATTAGAATTCTCTTGTACCTATTTAGACTAGGTCCTTGGGTAGTTTTGAAATTCATATTTGATATTTGTAATAAAATATTTTGGATAAAAGTTTGTTATTGCTACTAAATAAAGACTTCTGTATATCTTCTTAAGGGGTGACAAGGGGTTTACCTATATAGGTGGGTTAGAATATGTGCCCTTACGGTCTGGTAATTTGGGCCATGACAACTTGGTATTAGAGCCTAGGTTACCAGTTACCCATTATAAAAGTAAATGTTAAGTAGACTTTTGCAGATGGATGTGTTGACGTTTACATCTAATCATTAGGGAGCTATGAGACTTTTTAGGAAAATTGATTCACCTTTTTCCTTTTTTTTGTTTGATTATTGTATAAGTTGAGTCTAATTGGTATCTCTTGATTCCAATTGGTATCTATCGTCTCAACTTGAAAGGACACAAACAATAAAGAATTAAAGTTGGGAAAGTTCCAATTGGTATCTCGCCATAAGGGCTATGCGTAACATATTAGATGACCATCTTAAGGTCATCAAGTGCACGAGTAGAAGTTATGTTAATGATATTATAAGAATGATTTACTAATTTTGATTTCTCCAAATTCATGTGTTGTGATTTGTAGTTGCTTGCTTAATTATGAATCGGTGATAAGTTGTTATGTGGTGCGTGGTGGGTGAAGAAATGTCACTACAATTGTTGTTTGTATTGTCGATAGTAACAAAAAGGTTTAATTGGTGATTATGGGTAATGGATCTTGAAGCTTATATTAATCGTTGTTTTTTGTATTATTGAAAATATTATGAATTGGGAAAGGAAAACTTGCTTATGTGTTAATGGCTTAGAATCATGGAAAGGAGGGATTGAAAATCTACAATAGCCGTGATTGTTTAAAAAAGGGCTTACATGGGTAAATTATCTCTGCTTGAAGTATTAGGCATTTATAATATGGTGTTACGTTCCCGTTCTGATGTGACTGGGTTTGTTCTTAGGGTATAATTATGATCTTAACATTTTCTTGATGACGGTGTTAGTAATAGAGATTTGGGAAGCATAAATTGTGGGAAATAAAAATTCTGGGCTACTACTAATTTGGGCCACCATAGCGACATGAGGTATGAAATTTTTTCCACCTTAGCAATATCGCTATAGTGACATGGGTGAGGAAAAATTCTTGTGTTGTTTTCCCTTGTTTTACCTTTCATTTTACGTTTGTTTCACTTGATATTTCAAGTATAAAGGTCGTATGACTATGGGAATTTCATAACTAAGGTAAAATGTCCTGTTATTAATGGGGGTAAAAAAACTAGCATCCGTATGTGTGAAATAAAGGAATAAAAGGAGTGTATTTTCTAACACATATCCCAAATGGGGGCAACCTATGTCATAAAATATATATAAACAAGGGTAAACCTAGTTCAGTGTCCTATCAATCGTGGGCTTCTAAGGTAGGTCGTCTCTATTTGTATTACTCAGGGAGTGAAACTCCCTCAAGTCCTAAGGCTCTAACTGGGGAAGCTCCTGAAAAGGAGTTGCATGCCTGAACTTGACATTCATGGTCTTTGACACTCAAGCAAGCAAGTGATCCCAGGAGTGTCTCTCTCTACTCTACTCGTCAAGCTCTCTGTTGAGTGTAGAAATATCTTGGGAAATAACGTAGTAAAGGATTGAGAGGATACCTTATCCATGGACCTTCTAGCAGCAGCCAAGTTTAACTCGTATTAGTTATTAGGGATCGACAGCTAGGACTTGGAGAAGAGGTATCATTATTATCCTTGTCAGTTTCAAAAACCTCCTCCATTGCCTTAATACACTATGCCTCAATTGGTTTTCTCTTTTTTCCCTTCTTGGAGGTGAGAACTTTTACCTTGAGAGGGTGAAAGCGGATGTCTATATCCCCATGATCTTTAGGCACCCCAATGTATCGACTAAGTTCGAAGACCAGCCCGAGAAGGTAGGGACTCTTCTTGCTGCCTCAATAGAAGTCCTTCTACTCTATCACAATCTAGTACCCCACATTCAGCTTGATTCCCTTTATAGTTCAATCCACTACTAGAGCTTGAGGGAAAGTCACATTAAAAGTGTTGCCCAGCGAAAATATCCTTCTGGACACTAAGTTCAACCACTTTCGAGAATCGGCTAAAAAGTAGGTACTAGTGATGCCATTAGTAGTGGGCCAGTAGGTCGGCTCTATGAACTCTTATGTTACAAGAGTATCTCATAACACTTTATGTCATCTTCTAAATATTAGGTAGGTATTCAGTGATGGAATGTGTGGCACCCCAAGCACTTCATTGATATGTGAATATTCACTGGACCATCCATACCAGGGATGCGAATGGTATGAAAAGGGTTGTCTCAAAGCACTGTAGAAAGTGTAGAATAGAACTCCCTGAGCTAATCTAAGACCCCATTAGGATGAGCCACCACTAGTAGTTCCTAAACAAACTCTTGGAGACATTCGTAGAACTCTAACGCTTTTTCTTCCACCTTTCTCATAAAAAACCCCCACTTCTATCAAAGCCTAGTTTGTCTGTATTTGTAATATCTCTCCCGACTAGCTTCACCGAAAAACCATTCATAACCAAGGGCATTTTCTTTATTTTTCTATTTGGGATGGATGACCTAAAATTTATAGTAAGGAGACCAATTAGAAATCGCAAAAGTGTCAAGAAAAAACTAAAGTTGGAGAAAAAGAATATGAATTTTAGATTTTAATTGGGAGGCTACTCCCTTCAGCCTCCCACAGTAATGACAACCATGTTGCGATAATGGAAATTTCTCTATTATAGTGGTGTTTCTAAAGAAACCTCATCATTTCCAGCAATCACAAGGTGAGACAATAGTGACTCTTGACCCAAAAATCCCCATTTTTTATTATGACTTAAGAGCAGTATCACAAAAAAATATTCGGACATGATTACTACTAAATCATGACCAAAATTATCAGTATTAATTCAATAAAAACCTTTTACATTCTTCTACTTTCCAAGCTCCTTTCAACCATAAACTTTCAATTTCTTATGCCTACAATGCTATGGAAGCATTGTAAACGTAAGAGAAGCATCTATGATTTGAAATTTTGAATAACCCAACCTAATTTTAGAAATTAAAAACTCCCATCCTATTCAATAAAATTCAAGCATAAGATCGTCCAATTTGGGTGTAACAAAGAAATAAGAGTAAGGAATTATTTGGTACCTTATTTTCGATAATGAGAATAAAGTTATTAGGGAGAGAAGGAAGATTTTTTAAATGACAAGAAAGAACTAGGCTATGAACCTATTTCATCTGTTCTGCCGCTATAGTTACATTGCTATAGCAGGATTAATATCGCTAACTCTAGAAAATTTTTGGTTCGTTAAACTTTGAGCACCCTGTCTGATTCTAGTAAGTTGATGGGCCTTGGACACCTTGGGAACTTGGAAAATAGGAGTCAATGGGCCTTGGACACCTTGGGAACTTGGAAAATAGGTTCATTTGTTAAATCTCATGCCACGTGTGAGCACAAAAATTCCTATAATAAAGTATATAGTAGAATTTTTGGTCTTAAGTTTTTAGTAATTGAGAATCTTGAGCATATATATTCCCATAATTTTCCATTTATGTTCTATCTTGGTTAGGAATAGAAAATATATAGGGATCAGGGTATTGGTAATTAGTTATTATATGAAATCACAATAAGGGCATTAAGTCCAAATCTAAAATCAAGTTCTTCTTCTTCTTCATCATTCGGGATGAATGATGGGTAAATTGGTATCTATTTTAACAACCTAATATAATGTTATTAGGTAATGCCTTGAATAGGCACGTGGTATGGTAATTATCAGAATTACTTTACAAAATTGCATGGGGAAAAGCAAGTGAAACCTTCAAATATTTAAATGAAATAGCCGGGTTGACATCATCCCACTATGATAGGGTTTATCCCGCTATAAAGATATTTCTATAGCTATGTGCATTCCCTATAGTAACTAAAACGATCGAAAACCACATTTATTTCCTTCCACCTCTTCAATTGAAAAAAATATGAGAATATTTCCAAAACTCCTCTAGGGTTTCTATAAAGAAATAAAGTCATGAAGGGGAAGAATGGGATTGAATAGGATAAAACCCATGAAACTCTTATGTATTTCACCTCCATACAGTGCCAGAATTCCCATTAATGCATTCATAGAAGGTATTTGGCTTCCAAGTAAGCTAAGGTTAATCGAGTAGTGTAGACCCAGATTAGAAAGCATGAATGAATGGTAGATGGATGAGAGATTACTTGATTGGGCGTTTGGAATGGTGTTTGAATGTATAAAATTGGTTATGTTGGGGTAATGGGAGTGAAGTTGGTAAAATTATTTTGTATCATGTTTATGTTGCAATTTATCCTATAAATTAGGTGTTACACAATTGTAGATTCTTATTTTTTAATCGAGAAGGTGAATTACCGATCAGTAGTCTAAATTATTAAAGAATGTAATGTTAAGGTGGGGATGTTTGTGGATTCAAAGAATCTAGGGGGGTAATTAGGAATGAAATGAGAAGTGTTGTTCGAGTAAGGAGGGGTGATTGGTGTGACATGTTTTGGAATATAGCTGGTAATGTAGGTGATGGTTATGTAGTCAATCTCACTTTTAATATAAGTGCATAATTATTGTTCCTTGTACTACTTGTTGATGCGTGTGGTTAAGTAATAAAAAGGGAAATGAGGATTGTTGAATTCCGCAATCATATTTCATTGATCTTAAATTTAATTGTGAATATTACAAGTGTTGGTTGATATCTTTATGTTATCTAATTGTGATTGTTATTATACTTTATGGTGGATTTGTGGGAAATTTTGATATGTATACACTCCCACAAGATATAAGTGGATTAAGGTTTGCAGCACATCTATCTGGATTTAGTACATAGACAGAACTTGGCCCCTGCAGGTCATGACTAGTAGACTACCATAAGACCATTAGCATGTATGTATAAGGTTCTGGTGAGTTTTACGATTCTATGAGCAAATCAGGGTCTATATGTACGGTTGACTTGAGTCATGTTAGATGGTTTAATTGGTTTGAATGCATGTTCTTATTGACTCTCTCTTAATGTTGTTGACTCTATTCACTAATTTTTCTTATTCACTATTTGTGATATAAAAATCACACCTTTTTCATATTTTTTTTCAATCTCTTCCTCTTTGTGTTTCATTCTTTTAAAATAATTTTTTTCTCTTTCTCCTCTTCATAAACGCAGCTATCTCTGCCATCTCTTCTTCTATCTTTCTCATTTTTTTTTAAATAATTTTTTCTCTTTCTCCTCTTTAAAACTTCAACTATCTCTGTCACCACTCCACCACCACGAGTTCACCACTTCACATCAAATATTTAAAATCTACCTTCTCGTGATAGATTTCATAAAAATTACAAATTTATATTTTGGGTATTGAATTTATGATGAAATGGGTATGGCAAATTAGATAAGATTTGCTAAAATCACATCTTTGAAATTAAAATTTTAACGAAATTGATGCTAAAATTTGAAAAAATTTTGTATAATTAAGTGTAGATTGGTAAAGAATGGGTTTGGGGGCAAACATTTCACTAAATAAATTAAATTTCAATAAATGAAAATTTTCAATTTCATTAGGTAGAATCGAAGTATCACTAATCAAAGTTTTCCGGCGAACTTCATTTTTATCAGCGAGATTGGTATATGCATTGCCGCTTTTGGCGGAAATGTCAATTGTTTAGTCACTGTAAATTCTTCACGCTATTTGGAGACTAGATTTTGTGGATCACAGAACAAGACTTCTGTCTAAAGTCATAGCTATGTTGCCATAGGACAGTACATGTCGATTTCGGACTTGGCAGGGAATTGCATAGTGGAAGTAGTGGGCTAGTCTCTGCTCGTGGGCTTTCAGGGGATAATACTTCTCTATCGAGCATTGAAGGTACCTTGAGTTATGATTTGAACTTTCTTGGAAGCGCGGTGGAGCAACATTTGAATTCAACTTTTTTTTTTTCTATTTTTAATGTGATTTTTTTTGAGGTTTTTGTGTGATTTTATGGTGAATTTGGGTATACATTGTTGTTGGTGTAGTTTTTTTATATATGGTGATCTCCGTGTGTTCATGTATGATTCGGTGAATATATATATATATTTCTTTTTCGTACAATTTAATAATTTTTTAAATTATTTTTTAGATTCAATGTCAAATGTCACCGCTTAATTCGTTATTGTGCCACGTCAGCGAGAGTGTGTTGCACACATTTTGTGTTTTTAGCTGATTGATAAAAAAAAAATGCTAAAATGATTCAAAAATCGGGTGGGTTAGATGTCTAATAGGTACAAAGGTTAGTTGAGGGGTCCAAGTGAAATTTTGAAACAAGTTTAAGAGTCTATTGATGACTTAAGCCTAAAGTATAATATACAATATAATCCTCATCTCTTCATAGAGTGATAGAGACAATCAATAATTTATTTCGTGATTAATTATTTTAGAATTGTAACATTATTTTTATTCCATGTTGATATTGAAATAACAATTTCCAAATAAGTTATTTCGAAATAACTTATTTCTCAACCCAAACAAGCCCTTCATTTTAAGTTAAAAAGATAAAAATAAGTTAAAAAAAATAGAAACTAACAAATAATATATAAAAATCAAACCAACCTTAAAGTTTTTCAGATTTGAATACTCCTTTTACAATCTTTCTTTAAGGGGTTGTATGGTATAACTTATAAGAACAAGGCTTAATAGAGTGTATACGTAATGTTGCATTATTAACGCTTATATTAGTAATGTTGATATTAGTTATGCTGATTAGATTTCTTTGATATTATTTGATATGATATATTAAAAATTATATGTCATATATAATTTCAATAAAATAATTATTTGTTTACTAAAATATCCTCCACGCACTTTAAATTATAAATTTTCTTTCCGAAAATATTCTTTTCTTTTTAATAAGTAACCCCATCAAACTCAAAACGTTTCATCACAGGAGAGTGTTAGTCATAATCTAGATTGTAAGATCTATGAAATTCTATTGGCATAAAATATTCAATGCTGTAAAAATTTCTTTGTCAGATACTTCTCTTAAAATTTCAAATAAAAATAAAACAACCAAGAAATCCAAGCAACTAGCATTTTGTGTAAAAACATCAGCAGCCAATAAGGTGTTTATATATGAATTCTAAGAAACAACATAACTGGAAATATTATAGAAATGATAGAGTTTTAAGGGATGGTTTATAACAATCAATTAAATAACCAAGTATATTAGAGAGGATAAATTATCAATTAAATAACCAAGTATATTAGAGAGGATAAATTAGTCATATTATAGTATAGTTTTAAAATAAAATACGGAAGATAAATCAAATATGAAAGATCTTTATATGAGAGTAATTGGAGGGACAATTATGTCATTAATTAAGCTAATATAAATATTAAATTTTTTTATTTTATTAAAACATAAAAAAATATAATATTAATAATTTACACCTCAATACAATATAAAAATTAAAAAAAATATACAAAATATATATTAATAATATATAAAATTAACATATATACTATTATTTTTTATACTAATACATTGTACGATGATTTGATCGACAGCTTTTCCTCAAAAATTTGAAGCAAAAGTCGTGGTGGTGGCCCCTTCACTGGTCTCCAGTAGGCACTGATTTTCTAACAATGACACCTTCTAAAAGATAAAAGCAAAAAGTTAAAAGTAGGTAATAATTTATCTTTGATTTTTTGTTTGTTTTTATATTTTTAAAGTTAAAATAAAGTATTATTAAATATTTTTTTTTTTTTTTTTTTATTCTTATCAAAGATTTTTTAAAATAAAAAAAATATTTAACAATCAAAAGCATTCAATAATAAGCAAATTCAAACACCCACGTCATTAATATATTTACACTTTGCAGTAAGAGACAAGATAATAGTCCATGATTTTATTATCTTTGTGAAGAGCACATGGACGGTCATTCTCCTGCCTCGGCCCACAAAGCAATTGACGATCAGAATTTTTCGTCCGTCCGCACGCATCTCCCCAAAAAAAATCACATCAAGTGGTATCGATTCGATACATCCACCATCAGTAACTCTTTTTTTCCTCAGAAATCTCGGGATGAGTGAAATGTGGTATGATCAATAATCCACATCTCCACATTCTCTTCACCTTCATAAATCTCCAATTTTCACTCTCACACTCCACTCACATTCAATTGTTGAAAAACTAGATCTGTGCATGAGCATAATGGCGACATCGTCCTACTGTGCCGCTACAAATGGAGTAGAGTTATTCAACCATTACGGGTCCAACTCCAGATTGATCCGTTTCAGTTCTATAAACACAAGTTCCAAATTGTTTCTTACTAGAACCTCCAATTTTCGCAGAGCCAAACGTTGTTTCTATGTGAAGAGTACCTTAAGTGAGCCCAAGCAGAAAGTTCAGGATCCTATTACTGACCTAGGTATTTCCTTAATTTAATATTCTGCAATTTATTGGAATCAAAATTGGGTAACATTTCGTGGGTCAATCATTTAGGAAAGGCATAACACATAAATGTGCCCTTCAACTTGGCCTTAACTGGCTCTCGAACTTTGGATTTGCACACACACGCCTCCTATGTAGCAAACTCGTGATTTAACATGTAGGAAGCGTGCACCTCATAGGATTTTCCAAATTAAGTTTCTTGATAGTTTGGACCTGCCAATCTGGTTATTGATCAAATCTTATGTTGTTAAGGCATTATTGCAGTATCTAATCGTTCTTATTCATTTTGTATACAATAGTGAAGCATTAGAAACTTGGTATCCGGACCATAGGAATTACAGAAACTTTTGATATAATACATAAGCCCTTTAACTTGGGCATCTATGCCCTCCAATTTTGGATGTGCACAAGTAGACAAAGTTGAACATGTAAACACATATGTTCTACGTGGAAAATCTCATGATTACATGTAGGACGCATGCATCTAACACATTTTGCCATATAGGATGTGTGTACTTGTTCTACTTGAATCTATCTCTTGAATGAGATAAGCTCTTTTACTTTATATAATGAACATCAGGATTAGCTTGTGTTTTCTAATCCAAATAAGCAGAGTCATGGTTAGGTTTTTGGTAAATTGAAAAACTTATAGAGAGATTTACCTGTTTGCACCGAATTTATCCTCCTGTGTTGTCAACCAAAATTTTCAAAATATTTTGCCTTTTGAATTTACAACATTAACATAATATGACTAGACCATCATTTTACAATAATATGCAAGAAATTGATGGGTTATTTCAAAGATAAATGATGGAACTTCGAAGGATAACTCAAAAGGAAAAAAAAAATTCCAACGGACTTGATATACACAGTTGTTATTTCCATCAGTTCCTTCTAATTTATTACTTACAAGATTTATGTTTATTCCCTTGCATGACATATATAACAGGGGCTGAGAGTGATCTGAGTTCTTTTGCTCCTGATGCTGCATCTATTGCCTCAAGTATCAAATACCATGCAGAATTCACACCTTTATATTCTCCTGAAAGGTTTGAGCTCCCGAAGGCATTCTTTGCAACAGCCCAAAGTGTCCGTGATTCCCTCCTTATTAATTGGAATGCTACGTATGATACTTACGAAAAGAAGAACATGAAGCAAGCATACTATCTCTCCATGGAATTTCTTCAGGTATCTCATTAATCTTACTTTCTCTTTGCTCTTTGATAAGACATAAAATTATATCTAGTAAGAAATTAATCCATTTGATATTTGCTAACAAATATACTGTATATTTATTGTTACAAATGAAAGTTCCTGATAACTATGCTTAAACAACTTTATGGCAGTTGAGTTTAATTATGTCCTATTTACTATTTAGGGTAGAGCATTGTTGAACGCAATTGGTAATCTGGAGCTTACTGGTGCATATGCAGAAGCTTTAAAAAAGCTTGGCCACAATCTAGAAAATGTGGCTTCTCAAGTAAGTGATTTTTTTTTCATGCGTCAGAGAACTGTCTAGTTTTCCAAGTTCTCTTTGTTTTACTCGAGAACAGTTGGACTATGTGTATTCATTTGTGAATTGGTGCATTAACTGTTTTGTAATGTTCAGAAGCCATACATGCCATACTTTTTCATATTTTTATTGGAGTTGACTACTTGTTAATTTTGGAATAATTACTGACAGGAGCCAGATGCTGCTCTTGGAAATGGAGGTTTGGGAAGGCTTGCTTCCTGTTTTCTGGACTCTTTGGCGACACTAAACTACCCAGCATGGGGCTATGGACTTAGGTACAAGTATGGTTTGTTTAAGCAACGGATTACAAAAGATGGTCAGGAGGAGATCGCTGAAGATTGGCTTGAAGTATGCTTATTACTTCATCAGTTCTTGATTTCATATATGTTTACATCCTTAGATAGTTTATGTCCTTGTCTCTTACTATTCTCCTTTTGTCTTTAGAGCTTTTGATATTCCTTTGTTCTCTTTCTTTTTGACTTATTTACTTTTATTTCGTTCATGCAATGTGCATGTTCATTATTGTTTGTTTTCCATGCAGATTGGCAGTCCATGGGAAGTTGTGAGGAATGATGTTTCATATCCTATCAAATTCTATGGAAAAGTCACTACAGGATCAGATGGAAAGAGATATTGGATTGGTGGAGAGGATATAAAGGCAGTTGCATATGATGTTCCCATACCAGGGTATAAGACCAACACGACAATCAACCTTCGACTGTGGTCTACACAGGTTCCATCAGCAGACTTTTATTTATCTGCTTTCAATGCTGGAGAGCACACCAAAGCATGTGAAGCCGAAGCAAACGCCAAGAAGGTAGGCTTAATCTATTAATTTGTATGCAGTTTTATATTCTATTTGCCTTTTCTTAGTGAGGATTGGAGCTTCAGTATGAGCTTTTCGGTTTTGCTGTCTCAACACTCGCTGCATCTTCAGACCAAACAACTGTTGTAGGACATGATTTCGGGTTCCATCATAACCAGTGGATTTTATAGGGATGCATTTATCTGTTTCTTTAAAATTGACCTGAAGTAGTAAGTACACTGATCTAATCAGAATCATGAGGCCGATTATCTACATTCCTATTTGTCCTAGGCACCATTTAACCTACCCTTCTTTTCTTTTCTCTTTTTTTCGTTTTGACAATACTCTTTCTTTTCTTCTTGCCTGTTTTTTTTTTCTGGTGGTGGGGGTGGGTGGGTTGCAGGGAGTGCAAGAACAAGAGACTGATGACCAAGTTTTTGTAGAAAATGTCAGGAGACCTGATATCCATATTCATACAGGCACATCTTAACCAGCTCTTTTTGTTTTATGTTTCTTTTTTCTAAATCACTCTCGTTTTTTTTTTCCTTGCCCTTTTGTTCTTTTGTTTGGGGTGGGGTGGGGTGGGGTGGGGTGGGGTGGGGGTGGGGGGTTGCAGGAGGCTTCTCTTCGTATACATTAGGGACATAATAACATACGTAGCAGAACATTAATATAGATGACCTTTTTGAGTTTGTAGTGAGAGAGAAGATGATTCCCACTATAATGATCATATAAGAGATTTTGACAGTCTTTAAGAACAATAGGATGTTGATCCATTTATATTTTGGATTTTATTTTGCTTGTCCTATGAAGGACTTTTGGCAATCTACCTTGTAGTTTTTTAATTGAAAGATTTTATATATGCATTTTTGTTGAGTCTTTTTCATTTAGTTATTTTACTTATCTGTACGAGGTTTATTTGGTACTTCTTTCAAAACTATGCTTCACTTCAATGAAGCAAGTATTTTGCTTCTCGCTTTAAGTGAAGTGGGCCCTTCTCGCTTTTTTGCGCTTCTTGTAGGCAGTAACACTGGTCTAAGCTAGCATTTTCTCTAACATCAGATATGTTACGTACTCTACCCTGGGGATGAATCAGATGATGGGAAAATCCTTAGGTTGAAGCAACAATATACCTTGTGCTCGGCTTCTCTCCAGGATATTATTGCACGATTTGAGAGGAGATCATGTGATCGTATTAAGTGGGAAGAGTTTCCTGAAAAAGTTGCTGTGCAGATGAATGACACTCACCCTACCCTTTGTATCCCTGAGCTGATGAGAATATTCATAGATCTGAAGGGCTTGAATTGGAATGAAGCTTGGAATATAACTAAAAGGTACTTAAAATTACACGCTTTACATGTGGAAAATTGAGGTTTCAGTTGGCTTTTTATTTTTGTGCTGAATAAACTGCATGGAAGTATCATCTGAATTTGTTTTAAATCCATGATGCAAGTGATACTGTAGTATGCTATCTTATTTATGAACTTCAAGTTCCGTATCATCTGAATTGGTCATCGAACATCAAAATGACAGGAGATAAACACACTTTTAAACATAAAGCATTATCTTCTATTTTTTAAATAGTCTAACGCTGACATCCTTAATGGTGGAAACTGCCAGAACTGTTGCATACACAAACCATACTGTTTTGCCTGAGGCACTGGAGAAATGGAGTTATGAATTGATGCAGAAGCTGCTTCCCAGACATGTTGAAATCATTGAGGCGATTGACGAGGAGGTGATGGAACTACCAATTTAGCAGATCTATTAGGTTATGCAAGTTAATCATTTTTGACTAATTTCTGCACTGTGCTATTTTTACAGCTGGTACAAGAAATTGTATCTAAATTTGGCTCACTGGATCTGGAAAAATTGGAGGAAAAGTTGACTACGATGAGAATTTTAGAAAATTTTGATCTTCCCAGTTCTGTTGCTGATTTATTTACTAAGCCTGAAATCCCAGTTGATAATAATACTGAAACAGTAGAAGTCCATGACAAAGTTAAAGCTTCTGGTGAAGTTGTAACTAATGATGAAGATGACACTGGTAAGAAAACTAGTGCAAAGACAGAAGCAGCTGCAGAAAAAGACATTGAAACGAAAACTATTGTGAGATTGGAACCAGCTGTCATACCACCTAAGAAGGTCCGCATGGCCAACTTGTGTGTTGTGGGCGGTCATGCTGTTAATGGAGTCGCTGAGATCCATAGTGAAATTGTGAAGGAGGAGGTTTTCAGAGACTTCTATGAGGTAAGCATCATTAGTATGAATCTTTCGATATGTATCAGATCAGTGATTTTGGTAACACTGAGTTTTTGTTCATGCATTATTTTACTGTTAACATTTACAGCTCTGGCCTGAAAAATTCCAAAACAAAACAAATGGAGTTACACCAAGAAGATGGATTCATTTCTGCAATCCTGCTCTTAGTAGCATCATAACTAAGTGGACCGGTACAGAGGACTGGGTCCTGAAAACTGAAAAGTTAGCAGAATTACAGAAGGTATTTCATTTGCCTTTTCTGGCTTGGCATGTTTAAGAAGATGAGCTGGAAGATTTTGCTGTTTGCTGTGAGATAGTTGAAAATGCATCCTCTGTTACACCCTCCAAAGATTCACAAAGTTTTTGAGGTCTACTTTTTTTGATTTTTTGGAGAACATGTGAAGGCTGTGTTCACAAAGATTACAATCCAAAGGAGTATGAAAATATGGAGTCACCGCCTAAGGAAACAGATTGTATTGGCCAAGTGTGCAGGTCACTTGACCCATCCCTTGAAATTCTTTTCAAAATTGGTTTTGAAAGAAAACCTTTTGAATTTATTTTGACTCCAAATGGTTGTGGATAACAATGATTGGACAAGGAAATTCCTTTGGTTAAGGAGCAGGTGTTAGGCATCCTACCCGTGCATAAATTTCTGTTTACCCTCCTTTTTCAACTGATTTCAAGATTCTGGTTAAAGCCGTCGACCACAGATATTAAGATTTACATTAGCAATAATTGAAGTTTAACTAAATTATAATGGGCTTCTTAGAATTACATAATTTTGGGAGAATCAACTGAAAAATATAAGCTAAATCAAACCTTGAACCTGCACTTTCGTCTAGTTGATAATGAAGTTAAAAATAATAACTCACTATTTACAAAGCAGTTCCATTTCAAACTGAGTGTATGTGCTCTAAAATGTTCACCTTATGTTGTGACTGAACTGTGGGTACCATGCACAGTTTGCTGATAATGAAGTTCTTCAAACTGAGTGGAGGGAAGCAAAAAGGAGCAACAAGGTTAAAGTTGCCTCCTTTCTCAAAGAAAAGACAGGGTATTCTGTTGTCCCAGATGCAATGTTTGATATTCAGGTGTGTTATTCTCCATTTTTCAGTTTTGGCCATGATGATTAGTTTGCCTCGTCTTATATGAATCATCTCTTGTTTTTGGTCAAAGTATCATGCACTTGTCAATTAAGAAACCAATTCTCAGGTAAAACGCATTCACGAGTACAAGCGACAACTTCTAAATATCTTTGGGATTGTTTATCGGTATAAGAAGATGAAAGAAATGACAGCTGCAGAAAGAAAGTCTAATTTCGTTCCTCGAGTATGCATATTTGGCGGAAAAGCTTTTGCCACATATGTGCAAGCCAAGAGGATTGTAAAATTTATCACAGATGTTGGGGCTACTATAAATCATGATCCAGAAATAGGTGATCTGTTGAAGGTATGAACTTGATTATTTGTCTTTATTTATTTATTTTTGCTTTGATTTTGATACAAGCTATTCTTTTCTAGCAAGTTGAAGGTCACTCTATTTTTAGTTCACTTCTTGGTGATTTTTGTCTGTGATATTTCTGCATCTGTTTCATCACGTGATTACTTTTTGCACCTTTACTTGAAGAGTCTCTCGTTTATATCTTGTAGGTAGTATTTGTGCCAGATTATAATGTTAGTGTTGCTGAATTGCTAATTCCTGCTAGCGATCTATCACAACATATCAGGTAATTAACTGACTCCATCTTTCTCCTCAATTGCGTTGTCTATAGATTTGGCTAGTCTGTTTCATTGGAAAGAAAGATGCTGCAAGTAGGAAACTTTGGTAGTTGCCAACTAATAGTTCATGAAAATTGAAGATTTTATGTACCTTTTTTTTTTTTTAAAAATGATCTTATGTTGTTACTTAATGATACTTAAATGGGGCAACTACTAGTGGAAAATGTTTATCCATGCCGATTCATTTCTCAGTAATGTGATAACTGCACATAAATATCTAATATTTCCATTAATCTTGTAGGTTTATGTTTTTAGCTTTATGTAGAGATATACTTGACTCTCTCTCTCTCTCTTTTTCCTATGCCCCAGTACGGCTGGAATGGAGGCCAGTGGAACCAGTAATATGAAGTTTGCAATGAATGGTTGTATCCAAATTGGTACATTGGATGGTGCTAACGTTGAAATAAGACAAGAGGTTGGAGAAGAGAACTTCTTTCTCTTCGGTGCTCAAGCTCATGAAATTGCAGGGCTTAGAAAAGAAAGAGCTGACGGAAAGGTAAAGCTCACCCCTCTTTTGTGTGACATGTTGATCAATTTTCTTTTTTCTTGGTTAATATTTTTCTATTCTTCAAATTTCGTCTTTTTTTTCTTTACTAATAACCACATAAAGTTTCTTCTCAGATGCATTGAAATGGTCACCTTGCCGGTTGTTGAACGAAAATTTTATTTCTTCTCGTTTGCAGTTTGTGCCTGATGAACGTTTTGAAGAGGTCAAGGAATTTGTTAGAAGCAGTGCTTTTGGCTCTTATAACTATGATGAGCTAATTGGATCCTTGGAAGGAAATGAAGGTTTTGGTCGTGCTGACTATTTCCTTGTGGGCATGGACTTCCCCAGTTACATAGAATGCCAAGAGAAAGTTGATGAGGCATATCGTGACCAAAAAGTAAGTCCAGTTGCTTGCATTTCCTGCAGGATATTTTGTTTGCTTTCTCATGTTCGTGCATCCTATTTAGGTAATTTACACTTGCGGAAACACCAAATCTTGCTAGTTGTGATTTATGTATGTCTAATATATGTGAATGTTCTTCCGCAGAGGTGGACAAAGATGTCAATCTTGAATACAGCAGGATCCTACAAGTTTAGCAGTGACAGAACAATCCACGAATATGCCAAAGACATTTGGAACGTTGAACCTGTGGAGTTACCATAAGAGAGGGAAGGGAATAAAAACAACAAAGCCTCAGTGAGTAGCATTGACTAGTTCCACTTGAGTCGTTTCTTTTTTTAGTGTGAAGGTATATAATCTGTAAGAGGAATGATGTTACCACATAATAAGAGATCAAAGAGCCTCATTTGCTGCTCACTTTGATTCTTCTTAATTTATGTTTTGGTCACATACTCAAACCCGGCAGATCCTCTGGGTGGTGATGTCATTAATGTTTATGCTGCCTAATCCATCAAAATAGATGATTTTAAAATCAAGTTCATGCTTTTATTCCTAAAATAAAATTGGAGGTGAGAGATTAGGGACAAAGAAAGTAGTGGAAAGATTTGTGCAACCGCCAAGGGTGTCATGATGGATGTAGTGCTGACAGAATAGATAAATTTGTCAGAGTATTCGTCCAATAAAAATGGATTGGATAATTAATTTACTCAAGTCTCAACAAATGTGGATCGCTCCATTCTATTCGCTGTAAAAATGTATTACACTAGCTATCGGAATCGTACTTCCATTCTATCTTTTTTTTTAAGATTGTTTTTGCCTTGAGCTGAGGGTTCATTGAGAACAACCTTCTTACCTCATTTTTGAGATAGAGGTAAAGTTTCCTTCTACACTTCCTAAACTCCATTTTGTGGGACTATAATGTTATTTTCGAATACAGAATCTGTATATAACAATTTGAACTTCAACACTAAGTTCAAGAACAACTTTAAAAACTACAATAAAGTTCAACAATTTCAAACATAAGTTCAAATGAGTGATCAAATGAACTACTAAAATGAAGTTTCTCAAGTGAATGATCAAATGAACTATCAAAATAAAGTTTCTACTATTTTTAGAAAAATAGTAAAACCAACTTAAGAAATGAAGATGAAACAGAAAAAAGGATAGAATTAAGTCCATCGAATTCACGGCGTGTGCTTAAGGAATTTATTCTTCTCAAATACCCGAGGTTAATGGAATCTTTTCTCCCAGGATAAAATGATTTACTTCAAAAAATAGCGGTACCTCAAACTTTCTGAACTTCAAATGCATTCAACGATTTGAAGATCACACTAGAGTGTTTTAGAAGAAGAAGAAGTTTTTCAAACAAAATCGCATTTTTATTTGAGGAAAAGTTCAGGTATTTATAGCCAAAATGTATTGCTTCAGAAAGGAAGCAATGATTCACAAAGAGAGAATTTTTCTGGAACGTCATGCCGCCTGTGTCAGACGTCTGACTGCAGGTGGCTTTTGGCACTTTCCAGTCAGGTCTGCGCTGTATCTGTGCGCGCAGGTCACCATTCGCCCCAACCAGTGTGTCTTTTGCCACGAAGGATCGCGTCCTATTGTGGTGCGTTGTGACTAGATTCGTACTACATCATGTAATGGAGAAATTTTTTGTTGAATTTTTGGATTAAAACTTCACTTGTTTTAAAGTTTCAAATAAATCTTTGTCAGAAAAATTAATCTCTCGATTATTTGACAAAGCCAAAGTTGAGTGAGCAGCAACAATGACGATGGAAGACATCTCTTATTCTTGCCTCACTATTCACATGAAGAAATGCTTCTCAATATAAGCACACGAGAGTTTCTTTCTTCCACCAATGTGGGAAAATTTTTCTTCCTTAAAGTGAAATACTCACTTCAATTTTCATCCATTTATTCCCTCTATTTTCTATTCACTTATTCACTTAGAACCAACAATTTCCCACATGAATGGGGAATGACTATTTTATCAAAAAATTTACGAATAAGTGTGTGATCTACAATTAAAGACTAATTGTATCTTGATAAGTAGGTTTTTCTTTAAACTTTCTGTGATGAACTTTCATTGGATGCACTCGGTCAATCTGTAGATCAGATATCTTTGAATTGTCGAACTTTAATTTATAGACAACACAAGTCACACAACCAGTTTTTTATCATTTAGGATTCTTACAGTTTTATTCGTTTCAGCCATGAACACGACCTGATTTTATAAGAGCTTAGAGAATAGACATTTACTATTATATTGCTGAAGTTCATATTGTTATATATTGATTTTGTACCCGAAAATAAGATATACTGGGGACGCTGTTATTCATTGATCCCGAGTCATTATCTCGTTTTCGTTGGGAGGGTTTTTCCTAAAATAATCTTTTAAAATACAAACATCTAACTTTTGTCCATTATGTTAAAGAACGTAAAACACCTTTGATCTATGTTATGTTTGAAGCAAATGACCAACTACTTGTGAATTGGCTCGTTTGATGCATATGAGCCAATTGAATTGAAGAAAACCTTCGTAACCCACCCGTAGTTGATCTAATGTTTGATCTTTATTGTGCTAATACGGGATACAACCATCATTATAAGTTGCAATTTTTTTTCAATTGATCGGGAGAAACAAGTTAATTCAGATTATTTCTTCAGTTTGATTAGCTCCCGTATGTCTGTATCACAAATCAACTAAGCCAAACCACCTCCGTGTGTTTAAATATAAACGTAGATAAAAAGTGCTCAGCTTTTTGTAACAATTGTTGATGTATCTTCAAAATGATTATTTTAAAAAGAAAATACATAATTACATCACTGATCTTGTCCAAGTTTTGCAAAAAGACACCTAAACTTTAACTTCGACTAATGACCCCACGATTCTTCTTTATTTCGTTGCAAATTCACCATTTTTCGCTGAATCTCAATCACAATAAAGAGAGTGGATGCACGCACCAATCAGGTGCTGCCACGTGTCAAATATTTTTAATTTCATATTTTATTTATTTTTTTAATAAATTTTTTTCTTTTTATTTAATTTATTATTTATTTTTTTAATAATTTTTTTTCTTTTTATTTAATTTATCACCCCACCTCTTCCCCCACCCCACCCCACCCCGCGTCCAACAGCTCCCCCCTCCCCCCACGCATCCAGGTCAATAGCTCCCCCCGCGTTCAGTTCCCTCCATTAAAATGGAGCTTAAAGCTCTTGTACAATCTCCATTTTAATGGAGCTTTAAGCTTCATTTTTATTTGTGACCCCACCCTACCTCCCCACCCCAATCCCGTCCAACACCTCCTCCCCATTCCCGTCCAGTTCCCTCCATTAAAATGGAGCTTAAAGCTCCAATTAAATGGAGGTTGTACATCACATTTCCTTTTTAAAATTATGGTGATGATGATGTTGTTGCTTTGATTGATGTTTTTGTTGTTGTAATTGATGTTGTTGTTGTTGTTGTTGAGTTATGGTGATGAAGAATAAGTTGGGGAAGAAGACAATGGTGGATGAGTGGGGTTGCGGGGGTGGGGGGAGGGGTTATGAAATAATTTTAAAAAATAAATAAATATTAATTAAAAAAAATATAAATTATATATTAAATTATTTACACTTGATAGCTTTTAATTGGTCAAAAAAGTTAATTTTTTCCTTTTCACGCGTTTGCGGCGTGTGTATACACGTAGAGGGTCAAAATGGTGTATTTGCAATGAAATAAAAAAGATTCGTAGGGTAATAGGTCGAAGTTAAAGTTTAGGTGTCTTTTTGAAAATTTCTAACAAAAATTATGTACTTACCTCTATTTTAAACGAACCCTTAAACATGATAAGGTTATTTTTTTGTCATTTTCTCGTTAATATTCAAGTACCAGAAGCTATAATAAATAGTTGACAATACTTTACCAAAAAAAAATAAAAAAATAGTTGACAATGGTTTTGACCTCTGTCTACGGGGGACAAAACAAAACAGAACTTAAAACTGATGAAAAAATAGTAAAAAATTCCCAGCTAAACTGACCGTCTGATTGCTAGTATATTTGATATCCAATCAAATAGTAGAGCTTTCAAACAACAGTGGGCATGGCCCTGAGCCAGGCATCCAGTGGTTTACCAATTTTCCTGCCATCAAATATGAAAGCAGGTTTCTGCATGTTATCATATATCTTTTTATAATCAAGATTCTTGAATTCATCCCACTCTGTATGAATGTAAACAGCATGAGCATCCTTTGTCGCGGTGTAGGCACCCCAGACGGCAGAAACTTGTTTCACATTAGTCGGACTCACTGGTTGGAGGTGAAGAGGATGATCCCAGTCAAACTTGTTCATTGCAAGGTCCCTTTGGATTTGGTCCTCGTTAACCTGAGGGTCATATATACTCAGCTTGGACTTGTCTCCCAACAGTCCCTTGCAAACATCAATTGCAGGGGTTTCCCGAGTATCACCAGTATCCTTCTTGAAAGTGAAACCTAGAATGGCCACTTTCTTGCCTGATACTGTGTTGAACATTGAGGCAACAACACGGTTGACAAAACGAATCTTCTGATAGTCATTAATCGTAATTAACTGTTACCAATATTGAGCCACCTCTGGAAGAATGTTGCATTCACAAATGTAAACCAGATTCAGAATATCCTTTTGGAAGCAAGATCCACTGAAACCAACACTAGCATTAAGAAACTTGGGACCAATCCTTGTGTCCTTACCAACAGCATATGACACCTCCGAAACATTTGCTCCAGTAGCTTCGCAGAGAGCTGACATGGCATTCACAGAAGAGATTCTTTGTGCCAAAAATGCATCCGCAGCTAGTTTTGAGAGCTCAGCAGACCACAAATTGGTGTTGCGGATGCGATCTTCAGGAACCCATTGGGCATAAACATCTTTCAATGCTAGGATAGCCTTCTGGCTTCCTGGAGTTTCGCGACCTCCAATTAAGACTCTGTTAGGTTTTAAAAGGTCTTCGATTGCAGTCCCCTCTGCAAAACTCAGGGTTTGAGAGGATTTGGAAGTTAATTCCCTTGCTGTTGTGGGTCAAAATCTTCTCAATTGCCTCAGCAGTTTTGACTGGAACAGTTGATTTCTCAACGACTATTTTGTCAGATTTTGATACATCAGCACTCATGCGGGCTGCACTCTCCCAGTAAGTCAGATCTGCAGCCTTGCCTGCTCCAAGGCCCCTAGTCTCGGTAGGAGTGTTAACAGAGACAGAAACTATATCAACCTCACGCACAGGTTTCGCCACATCTGCGCTAAAGAGGAGATTACTGCCTCTGCATTCCTTGACTACATCCTCAAGGCCTGGCTCATAGATGGGAAGCTAGTCACTATTCCAGGCAGTGATGCGAGACACAGAAATATCTACAACAAGCACTTCAACGGAGGGACATTTGAGTGCTATGACGGCCATGGTTGGGCCACCTACATATCCAGCTCCTATACAGCAAATCTTCACCATTATCCTCTATTCTAAAATCTGCAATAGGAAAAAATTCAAACTTATTCTATAGGCTTCATTTCTCACATCAAAGGCAATGCAAGGTACATAAAGAAATTTGTTATATACAGAAGCATGCATAAAAATTACAAACACTCATATGTTTATAATTAGCCATTAATTAAACTTACTTCAACAACTATTTTGAGACCTACCAGATGATATCTATGATTGAAAAAATTGTGTTCACCACAAAACACACAAAAGACTGCTCTTTCTTGCATTTCTCTTTGTAGAGTAAGTCGAATGCACAAGCAAGAAAAGACTGCTTAAACAAGAAGACAGAGAAAAGTGGATACAAAAAGAATAACACCTAGCATGAAAGAAAGAGAATAGTAACCACAAAATGAGATATTTGCATCTATCAATCACGTGCACTAAAGCTTTACATATAACTCCACAAGTCAATACATTATGCACCAGCGGACACTGGAATTTGGAGAGATTATGAAAATGGTACCAAATGGGCACATAAGAACAACAATTGTGCTTACTGATGACATAGAAACATGATCTTGATGAATCTAAAATCAAGAAGGAAGATTCACATTCCAACTCCTGCTCTGACCTCAAATGCTCAAGTCCATTAGCTAAATTGCCTCCATGAACATATATTTTTTAGATTGAACGAACGAATGTATAAGGGGACCCTAGATCTAGTAAGAACTAATAATGAACATTGCATTGTGCTAGGGACCTAATATTATACATCAAAATAAAGAAGACAAACAGACATTTTCATCATCTCATCAAATACGCGAAAAGTATTTCTTTCTTTTCTTTGTTGAGTATATAACCTTAGTAAAAGCAGAAATTTCAACTTACCAAAATCACCTATTTCCATTATCTAACCAGACACACAAAAAGATTTTTTTCTTGTGAAAAAACCATAAAAGTAGCAAAAAGTTCACAATTTTCGATCTTGGAAATCAGACACTTCAGTTATCAAATCAGATACACCAAATATCCCCCACCCCCTTTCCCTTCCTTCTTGTCTTACCAAAGAGTAGCATAAAGTCTACTCCTTTCTGATCATTGAAAAATCAGGCACTACCACTATCGAATCAAACGCAGAAAAATGGGACCAAGAAAAAGCACAAAAATTATTACTCCCTCTATCTCAATTTATATGCCACATACGGATTTAAGAGCCAAACAATTTAAGTTTGACCATAAATTTGGATATAAATGTTCAAGTTTTTTGAAACAAAATTAATACATTTGAAAATTACATAAAAAATACTTATAAGTTACAATAATTGACAATTCAAATATTTAAAAGACATATGAACTTATTTAAATCTCGAAATTTGATAAATATCAAAAATTGAGACTAAGGGAGTATTTTTTTTCGAAAGAAGATTAAAATAGCAGAAAGTCTCACCCTTTTCACAATCTGAATGAACAGTACATATATATTTTTTACATAAAAGGCATCAAACAGGACAGAATGTATGTAGATGGGTGTGAATAAAGCAATTGTGTAAACGAGAAAAGATGGCTGAGTAACTCAACCTATGGGATGGCTCAACAGAAATGTGAGAAAGAGGTGTTAAATGTGTGTGTTAAGCACGCTAGGATGCTGGGTACCTCGTTAAATTGTCGTTAGGGTGTGCATGGTCATGGTCGGTTCAGTTAGATTTCATGTATTATCGATTTGGTTTATGGATTTTTAATTTTATATATACTAAAGTAATAATCAAACTAATAAGATATTTTTTATCGGTCTTCACTTTATTGGTTTTAGTCCTTAATAGTTCGATTTTCAGTTTAACCGATAAGAAAATACTTTATAAAATAGAAAAAACAGTAACTAACGTGAAAAAACTTGAATTAAGTTATAACCAAAATCCTACATGATTTTAATTTACAAGAATCCTCAAGGTTGAACTAAATATTAGTTAGGAGAAATTAAGAGAAATATATTTATAATATATTAAAAATCTGAATACCCTTAGAAAAGTGATTTGAACTTTTTACCCTTCATTAAAAGGTTTCAGTTTAGATAAAATCATCTTTTTCCTTTTTCCTACAATTAAATATAGCAATTATTTTCTATAATTAAATTATCCAATTTTGTCCAAATTTCTTATTGAAATAGCCGTCCTTTTCCAAATAAAATATTTTTGTTCAAATTTAAATTTGATTTTTTTCAAATTTTTGTTCTACTGTCTAATAATTTTTTGTCCAAATTAATAAAAATTATTTTTTTTTAAAGATTCTCTCAAGATTTTTCACAAAAAAAAACTGTCACATTTGGCTAGTTTTTGCCATAAATATTACTGCCTTTGCCAATTTTTTACCATAAATGTTATATCATCATTTTCATCTGTTTCATCTATTTAAACGCTTGTGATTTTTTATTACAAATCAATTGCCTCAAAAAGAGTCACGAAAGAATTGAATACATTGGTTGATTCATACAAAATTAAAGGTAAAGAAAATTCAATGCCTCGACCTTCATACCCATTTGTGGAGTTGAATTTTTACGAAATCTTTTGCTTATATACCTTTTTCTTTATCATATCAATTAGCAATGTTGACGGTGAGATAAAAAAATATTTTTATGACTGATAGTTATGTCGGAAGCTTCTTTGTTCAAAAATTATATTCACTATTTAATATTATTTTCGTTGTTTGAAAGCTGCAAAAAAAGATTTTATATTAATATAAACTATTATGAATAGATAAGCACATCTGCAGATCGACATTTCGTCAGAGCTAAACTTCTTCGTCAATCCTTTATTTTAATCATGACACTTAAGTGCCATATTCATGAAGCTCTTCTCTTTTTGATTTGGCATTGAATATCTTTTTTATGTACTTTAAATATATTTAATTTCGTGCCTCCTTTCATCTTTATTAAAATTGTAAAATAATGAAATTTGAAGTTTTTTTTTCTACCGAATACGAATTGAAATTGAAATAGATATTTGTGACAAGGTGATAGAAATATGAGATGTCAAGCCAATGAAAATGAAGATGTTGCCTCGAAGCGTTAAACATAGAATTAAAATTATAAAAATACGTCGAGTAAGCAATTAAGCAAGATTGTCCAGTTAGCACAACACTTACCTCTAATTCTTTAAAGGGATAATACCCATGAAAATACCTGAAGTTTAACCAAATTTCCAGTGGAGCATATTGAACTTTGAGGGGTTCCTATTACCCCCTATACTTTTTTAATTGGAATTAATCCCCCTCCAGACTTTTTTAAAGTGGAATTAATCCCCCCTCAAAATGTTTACCTAGTTTTTTCGTGGAAAGTGTAGTACACGCGCCGTTTCTTCTCCATTTTATCACTTTTCAACATTTTTTCACAATTACAACTATTAAATATTCCAAATGATTCCATTGAATTTATGAAGAAAGTTTTTTCAAATAATTGAATAGAATCTTTCATTAATTTTCCATTGAAACTCGAAAGATTCAATTAGCGAGTTCCATTAATGAAAGATTCAATGAAATTCGCTAATTGAAAACTCAATGGTAGATTCAATTTCCATTAATGGAACTCGGAAGATTCGAAAAATTCATTAATGAAACTCGAAAGATTCGGAAAATTTAATTTCATGATTCAATTTCCATTAATGGAACTCGGAAGATTCGAAAGATTCATTAATGAAACTCAGAAGATTCAAAAAATTTAATTTCATGTATGAAACTATTCAATCTTCCGTTAATGGAACTCGGAAGATTCAATTTCCATGAAACTATTCAATCTTCCGTTAATGGAACTCGGAAGATTCAATGGAAATCGAAATTAAATTAGCGAGTTTTCGAGTTTGAAACTTCCGAATCATTCATTGAGTTTCAATTAGCGAGTTCCATTAAATTATAACCATTAAGGAATTTTCCGAGTTTCATACATGAAATTTAATTCGGAATCTTTCCATTAATTATAACCATTAATCTTTCCGAATTATAATTCCGAGTTCGAATCCGTTTATAATTCCGAGTTCAAATTATAAATGGGACTCGAAAGATTTGGAAAAATCTTTCCATTAATTATAACTATTAATCTTTACATTAATTCGGAAAGATCCCGAGTTCCATACATGAAATTTTTTTTCATGATTTTTCGAGTTCCATTAAGAAGAAAGAAGAATGAAAAAATAAATAAAAATATAAAACTTTAAATAATTATAAAATTAAGGGGCTGTTTGGCAAAAAAAAAAAGAGTTTTAAAACGTTTTTAACACTATTCACGCGCTCAATGCGCGTGAATCACATGCAGTGTGCCAAGTGACAGATATATGCCATTAAAATATGAAAAAAAAAGTTTGGGGGGTAATAGGACCCCTGCAAAGTTCAGTATGCTCAACTGGTAATCCGGTTAAACTTCACGTATTTTTGTGGGTATTATCCCTTCTTTAAAATTAAATCACAAGGTAGATTTGTGTTATGAGACCTAATCTAGAGGGTGAGTGAATAAATAAAAATGACAAAGATGGTCCAAACGACCAAGCCTCTTTTAATTTTACATGACCTCCCTCCTTTGTCCCAATCTAAAATGAATTTTAAAATTAAAAAGTTCCTATCCAAAATACAAACCATAAAGTTAAGAAAATAATAAGACAATATATTTCAAGTTGCAAAAGAGTATTCTAAAGTAAAGCAGAATTCAAAAGAATAATAATTCTTAACACAAAAAAAAGGCTAAAGATCAATCTAAATATTACTAATCGACTTTTACGTCCTTGATAAAATTGTAAAGTAACGATAAAGTATATCCTAATTTATTTTTGGATAGGTTTTTCAATATTTATATATGGTAAACTAATAATTTAAAATTTTATTGATAAAATTATAATCTATATCTATATTTATACTATATTAAAAAGTGTGAAGGGCCTTAAAAGTATCAAATTTTAAAAAATTTAAATAAGTAATCAAAGATTTTCTAAAGATTTAACTTTAAAAATAAGAAAAGATCTTAAATATAGAAAAAATAAAAAAAAATCATACTACAAATATGATTCAAATTGATGCATTTCTCTTAACCTTTAGCAGCAAGAAAAAAAGTATTGTATGATAAATGAAAAGGTGACAATTTATTTACTACTTGAAATTTCTGGCGATAAATACATATTAAAGTGTGGAGGATTTGAACTTTTTGCACTTTATTAAAAATCTTCATAATAGACAACATCATCTAATTTTCAATAATCAAAAGTTACATGTTCGGCTAAACTAGTATATATATATATATATATATATATATATATAATAGTACTACATCCGTCCCCATTTTATGTGTCGCCATTTGACCGGGCATGGAGTTTAAGAAATAAGTGATGACTTTGTAAAGTTTACAAAATTGCCCCCCTTAAAGTTATTTTAATATTTACTTTTAGTTATTTTTTCTTAATAAATGGGACCCACTAAGGATAAAATGGAAATGATGCCATTAAATAGTTACCAGATAAGGCAAGATGACATCCTTTTTGGACAGACCAAAAAGAAAATAGCGACACATAAAATGGGACGGAGGGAGTAATTTACTATATTCTTATTGGGTTATCGGTTTATCCAATAACTCAATAAGAAAAAATCAAACTGAACCAAAAACCCAATAATTTTTTTAATAAAAACATTAAAAAAATATTAATCTAATAATATTTTTATCGGTTCTTTTTATTGGTCGGTTCGATTTTTGCACACCCCTAAATCACAGATCTAAGATTTGGCAAGTCCTTTTAAACTTGCACCAAATACATGTTCAGATCCTTTTAACTTCTAAAAAAAATTCATTCACATATACGTGACGTTAAAATTCTACCTTTAGTACACTTAAATTCGAGTTACTATTACACATTGTAGATATGGAATGATATGTTTATTACACTTAGGAATCATTTGATAGGGTTCATAAGAATAATGTTGAATATGATGTACTAGTATTGTTATTGACGTTAGTTAAAAAGAGATTATTTCTTATGTAGTATTTGATATAATATATTAAAAATAATATGAATTGTATAATTTCTTAAATATATATATGTACATACATGTTTTTGTGTGTGTGAAAATTAATTAAAAAAAAAGAAGAATATTAGGAATTGTATTGATTGATTATTCCCTCAAGTTGATCGATTTAAGTAATTGTTACAAACAATATAAATAGGAGAAAAAAGAAAATATTAGATAATTTCCTAATTGTCTGATTCCACGAATTAGAAAATATTCTTATATCTACACTAATTATACCATAATTAATACTGCCCATTAAGCTAGAGCGTTAAGTCATATGCTCCTAGTTTGCCACAAATATAGTCAATTCTAGACCCTCGGAGTAATTTTGTGAAAATATCTGCTAGTTGATCCTTTGAATTGACAAAATTAGTGGCAATCCATCCAGACTCAATCTTCTGTCAATGAAATGACAATCTATCTCAATGTGTTTCGTTCTTTGATGAACCACAATATTAGAAACGATATGCCGTGCAACTTGGTTATCACAAAACAATTTAATCGGTTCAACTCCTCCCATCTACAATTCTTGGAGAAGTTGTCTCAACTATATAAGTTTACACGTAACCAGTGCCATAGATCGATAATATGCCTCTATGCTTTATCTAGCTATGACAACTTGCTTTTTGCTTTTCCAAGATATTAGATTGCCTCCAATTATAATCTATGCTTCTGGGTTCTATCTAAGTAGGATGTTTAGGTTTCATATAATAACTAGAGACTCAAAGAGTAATAGTTAACTAGGATCAAGATAAAGGTTAGTAGTGCGACATCCTGAAACTTAAAAGGTAAAGAGTGAAATCCTCCTACTCATCCAAAAGACTGTAAGAGGTACATAACTTTTTGATTCTTCATGTAAGGTTTTGGATTGGTTCAACAATGCACGATAAGCCTACGGAGTTGAGGAGGAGCTAGGAGGAACACAATCCTAGTGTCCACTTACAACTGATTTTAACTAAGTTAATACTGTTCTTTATTTGATATTACTACAAACAAAACCCCCATTTACTTTTCTTGTTCTGTACATTGACTACAACTACTAAGATCTGCAAAGCCACGTGTTTCCTTGGAATTCGATCCCAACCTTAGTTGGGTTACTGTATCTTGACAGCGACCATATCATCATCTAAAGGAGGTGTTGCTTGGATGTCATCATGACTATGCCTTATTTTTGAGGTAATATAAATATTCAAGCTTAAATTCCTATTGCCAGAGTTTTCTTAGATAGTCCCTACGGATATTTATGTGATTGCACACGGGCTTGAAAGGATCTCATCAGTGCATTTAAGTTTTGAACTTAAAATAGTTCATTCTTGTTTATGAAAATCATACACTAAGACAAAGTCAGGTGTCCCCTCAAATCTCTTCTCAGAATCCTATGACAGCATAACCTAGAGTTAGAAGCATGAGCCGAGAAGTATAGCAACAATAAAATGGGGATAGTGTTTATCTAAAATTAGTAGATTATGTATCCTTGGAGCTAGAAAGTTATTGTGTAGATTATATAATTTCACTTTGAGAGAGATTTACCTATTTAAGGGACTTAGAGTATGTTAATGCTTTAGCCAGGATTGAAATTAGGCAGCGACCTACAATATAGAGAAACTTGTGAAGGTTGAGTATGTTCATAAATTTTTTAGTGGGTTAGTGTTTCATGATTCCAATCTAGCAGTAGTAAGTTTGTATATTTCATTACAAGTTTTGGGGATATCCATGTTATGTGTTAGAATTTAAGTTTGAATTATAGATGATCAAGCCAATAGAAAGAAGAATTTTGAATTCTAGAAGAAAAAAGTATGAACTCAGAGTATTGTGATAATTCAACAGGTTCAAAGTTAATAAACATTTAAGTTATTTTGATGACTATTGAAGCTATAGAAAGTTAAGAGTTGTATCTTAGAAGGAAGTACTAGCAGTGTGTTTTACACTTTCAGATATAGTCTTTTAGGGGGAGTTTGGTATTTGTGTGTACTGTTATATCCCAAAATCTAGAGTATAGTAATTGAAGTTCTATTTAGATTTTATTGAAGGAGGTCTACAAACTTAGAATGATAGACTTAATCTAAGGGGGAGGTGATAGAATAAGGGACCAAGTCAAGTTTTCAGATTTTATTAGTGATACTAGTGAGTTCTAGAGAAACACTAGGGGAGGAAGATACCCAACCCATTCTTATCTCATTACAAAATTTTATACTTAAATTATTATGACACTCTACTCATGCCTTGCAAGTCAGCTCCATGATTGTAGCTTATATTTAAGGACTTTGTACCGAATTATGTCCACTCTCAGTTCCTAGTATAAGAAGTGATAGTCCAGTCAGTAGTACGAATCAAATTCCATGAACTTATGAATTCCAGTCTGAAGTCAAACAACTCATTACTCATGTACTCAAGTTTTACAATATGCTTAGTTCTAGGTACTTAGGATACATGCTTAATGACTAGTGATATCACACTACGTCATGTATGATCTCTGATCATATCTCTTGAACAAGTTTATTCCAATTATTTTTTACCCCTTAGGCCTCAGTTACATATCAAATTCATAAAAATCCTTAAGTCAAGATATCACAGTATCCTTCTTATACCAGACCCTTATGTTCTAGTTCTTTAATGACCTTTCTTATGCTTTGATGGTGATGTTATTGGTAGTTGAGTGATATTCTTAAATAATTTGTTGATATACCTTCAGGTGATGGCTTATGGTGGTTAGTCACTCTTTTAGAACATAAGTTTGATTGATTAAGGCAACAAATTTGAAAGTATTGGTAGTTGAGTGATATGCCTCAGTTTGATTGATGTTATTAGAACAATATTCTTAGTTCTAATATTTGGGCAACTAAAAGTTTATTATTTGAAAGTGATACTTTGAAGAAGGAAACAAGCAAAAGATGTGAAAGAGTTAAATGTATCTCAACCTAGGTTTAGTGTCATTACGTACAGACTTATGATAGAGTACTTTAGAACTTATAACTACTTGTTATACTTTACTTATGATCCATTTATAAATATTTAATTATAAACAACAAATAAAAATCTTAAAGTGATGGAAGTAACATAAACAACAACAACATATATCTGGGAAGGATAGAGTGTGTGGAGACCTTACCCTCTACCTTAGAGGTGAAGTAGAGAAGCTATTTTTGATTGACCCAACTCAAGACAAAATAGTCTTAAAAAACATAAAGTAACGATAAGCAACGTCAAAAAATAATACAAACCCGATCATGTCTAAACTAGTCTAGATTTCTTTGGACTTAACTTCTACCCCAATTAAATATTAAAACCACAAAAAATAGAAATTTATATAGATAAATGCTATGTAACATAAATGAAAACAATTTGAATTTCTAGATTATAGATGGAAAAGGCAAGCTAATTGAACCATAGAACTCAAAACAATAAAGTACAAAAACCAAAGAACACTCTAGAATGATAGAGGGAAGGTTATATTGGCAGTTTATGTATAGGGGCATATGACTTAATCAAACATTCAAAAACATGAATTTTAAGAAACAAAAACTACTTCCTTTTGTACAATTGGAATTTGACACTGGATTGCTTCAGAAGCTTTAGAAAGATCAAGGGAAAGCCATGAAACAAGAAATAGTTGGAAATTTCATTAATTTTGTTGTGTTTGTAATGCTGTTTCTGATAAGGTAGCATGTCACATTTGCGTTCATGGGGTTTTAAACAAATTCCAAAGATCTATTTAGAGAATTTGCATGTTATCTAAAGTAGGTGGTGCACAACAGCTGATGTAGTCATGAAAGTCTGTGTACCTTGGTCATTGCAATTGTGAGGTAGGGGATTGCATTCGCAATAAAGAAGGGCTTTGGGACTACGCCATCTTATGTATCGCGATCGTATGGCTGGTCACCATGATTATGGTTGTCCTATCAATGGTGTCCAATGATCGTAAAAAGGGGATCTCATGATCACGATGAACAACCCTAACAATATATAAAGCCCTTTTCTTATTTTTTATCTCATTTTTCTAAGTAAAAACCACCATTGATGATCTTAGAGCTCTAAATTTATTGGAGAGTTATAGTTTGAAGCGGGGACTAGTTAAGGGTTTGGAGAGTGATCAATTTTCAATCATTTTATGGTAAGTTTATGGTCCTTTTTCCAATTAAATTCCTTCTCACATTTTATACTTTGAGGGATTTTTTGAGGCATGAATAGAGGGGTGGTGGTTCTTAGTTTTTGAGCTCCTTGTCCCACAAGGAACATTATTGCAGGTCTAATTTTTAAATTCCAGAAATGGGCTCAATGATGATTTTTAATCTAATTTTTGGCTTGGTATACTTTAAATTGATATGGAAATAGTCGTTCTCATCTTGATTAGTAGATAGCTATTTTGATAGCGTTATAATAGTCCTATTTAGTAGATTGTGAACGCATTCGTCAGAGTCCAAGTAGTCTGCACCTTATTTACTTTTTGACCTTCTCATTTAATGTACTGGTGTGATAATTTTCTAATTATTTGTGGGGTAATATGGCTCAAATAATCTATTTAGATATTTATGATTCTTATAGCCATTTAGGGGGCCTTAGGGTAGAATTCTGCCTTAAAATCCTGAAGCTTGGTAGTTTTGTCTCCTTTAGGACTTGACTTAGCATACCTAAGATACTTGGGTTTGGACTTAGATGCCTTAGTATAGATTTGGGTAGTTACTTGCCTTATTTTGGGCTCATGAGGCTTGTAGCTAGTGTTACCGATCTTTTTCAGATTAATCACCTTAGGTTAGTGTCCCTTCCCACTGTAGATGATTATAAAATACTTAGGTTGAATATTTAGTGACCTAATTATGGGTATTGAGTTGGTTTGCTTACTCTATTGTATTATTCTGATTCGTTATCCTTGGCATTTAATATTTTAGGCTAAAAGCACTATTTTCAACTTGACAAATGGGATTTTAAACTAATTTAAAGTAATTTGACTTTCTAAAAAAAATTCAAGTCCGAGAACCTAATTTTACCACCTTTTACATATTTAGCTCTAGTTCGAGTCCAGACATATCTTGTTATTGATTTCTGCTTGGGAGTCCAATTTGAGTTCAGGCATGGTTTACAAATATGGTTGGAGGATGAGTATAAGATATATTTATTGCATATCATGGATTACTTTATCATTATTTACTATTATACCTAGTTTATGCTAGTATTTAATTGTTGTTTTGCCTCCACTGGGCTTATGAAGGCTCAGTTGGGTTCGTGTAATGTTGTGTGTACCTTTTGGGCTAGTGGGGTCTAATTAGTTTATAGTTAGGTGAGATTTTTGAGTTATTTACTTATGATTCTTGTGATTGTCTAGCTTTATCATATTATATTCTTTCTGTCCCCTTTTTCTTGCCTTTAACATATATTCGCAATTCATTATTTATTTACCTTATTTGAGTTTAGTTAGCCTATGATGCCTATTGAGTACCACCTATTTTGGTAGTCATACTACATTTTTGTATCTTTTTTCTAATGCGTATCCTAGTATGAGTCATCACCATTGATGTCACCCCTATGTAGAATTATTGATCGGGGATTTGGATTAGTGTTTAGTGCTTGGAGATGATCTATCTCCTATTTCGGGATTTGTTTTATATTGTATCTTACGTAGACTATTCTAGACATCTTTCACTTCTCTAGTATTCCTTATATTTAGTGACTCTTATACTAACAATACTAGGTCTTTGGGGATTCATTTTGTAGAATTTGTCCTCTTTGTTTCTATTGTATGCTTGTTTTATCTATTATTCATCATTCTATGATATTAACCTATTTTTATCTCCCTTAGTCATTAGCCTATTATGTGTTGTTACAAGCTATAAATATGGCTTATCTATTGTGGGTTATTGTTGGTGCCATCATGACTTGACCTTTTGGATCGTGAGAGCTTGGATCAGAGTCTAGGTTCACCAGTATTGTTAGTATAAAAGTAAGTGTCTACTAGATTCCTATAGAACTATATGACGACTTCTTATCCTATCTTCAAGAGGCTATGAAACATTCTTAGTAAAATATCACCTTTTGATTCTTTATCGTGTTTTGTGTCTATTTTGGTTTTGTATTCTTATATTTTAACTCTTACACAGTGATGTGATATAGAAATATAGGACTTTCAACGCTTAATACTATAAAATTATGCAATTTTTAGAGGCTGTTATGTTAAATATGATGCATTTTGGATATGTTTTGCAAGAATCATATTTTAGATGCTAAGTTTTTAAAAAAGATGAACAAAGGTTTTTTGTCTACTTATGCGAGCAATTATGGATGTTCGGGACATTTCTAGATTGTTCATGACCAAAAAAGGTGCAAGAATTAAAGAAGAGATGAAAAATAACTTTCGGCATATGCTAAGTCAACATGCGGACTGCATGTAGTACATGTGGACCGCATGTGGGCAAAACAAGTGTCAGAAGTAGAAAATCCTAAGAGCTAACCTGCAGGAAATTTTTGTCCGGGAACATGCGATCACTACATGCGCACAACTTGCAGGCTGCATGTACCACATGTGCTCAAGGCTAGGCTGTATGTGGTAACCACATGTAGCCACCAATCCCCTTTTTCCTATTTTGTTTGGGCTTTGGTTTTAGGGTTTCCTCATGTACTATAAATACCTCTTATGTGTTTTTAGTATAAGTTACGTGCTCTTGATACTTACAAACATATTTTAATTTCGAGATTTGATTTTAGTCTTGGAATTCTCTTGTATTGATTTTGGTTGATTAATTCAGTTATTGTTTTGGGTTTTTACTTGTGATTATTATGATTTCATCTTATTCTTTCAATTATGAATGTTTTTGATTACTTTACAAGCATGAGCATCTAAAATCCCTTAGCTAGGGTTGTGGAAACCCCGCGGATTAATGAAGTAGGAGAAGTGCTATTATTATTCTGAATCGATACCCAAGCATACATTGTATTCTCTTCACTTTAATAGTTTTCTTAGAGGGTGCACATGTTAGGATCCCACCTAGATTATTTCTACTTACTCCAAAGGAGGAGTATTGACTAGGAAACGATTATGACAATAGTAATTTTGAGTTTAACTATCGATCTATACTGCTAGGTTTAATATAAGTTAGATGATTAGATTTTATCTAATAACTAGAGACTCAAAAGGTAATAGTTCGCTGGGATCAAGATAAGGGTTAGTAAGGAGACATATTGAGACTCAAAAGGTAAAGGTTAAAATCTTTCTGTTCGTCCAAAAGACTGTATAAGGTACATAACTTATTGATTCTGCATGCAATGTATTGGGTTGGTTCAAATAAGCATGAAAATACTACAGAGTTGAGAAACCAGGGGGAATACAATCCTAGTGTTCACTTACGACTGATTACAATTGAAGTTGATATTCGGCACTTGTTTGATATTGCTATTCAAAAACCCCATTTACTTTTCCTTTTCTACCCTTTGATTACAATATCCGAGAGTCATGATTCCACGTAATCCCTTTGGATTCAACCCCAACCTTTGTTGGTTTACTATATTTAGCAGCAACCGTATCATCTTTAGAGTAGAGGTATAGCTTGTACGTCACTAAATTTTGGCGCCGTTGCTGGGGAATACATTGTTGATTTGTGAATTAAAGTTATTGCAGTTTTTGGGTTTTCTTTTTTTGTTGGGTATACAACGGTGTATGAATAAAACACGGAGTTGAGGCAATCCCTTACTCCCAGTGAATCCGAATCTAGAGAGGATCCTACAAATACCTAGTAGGATGGTGGAACAGAAAATAGATGATATTCCTAAAGGGGTTTGTGATGTTGTACCCCCTTCTCCTTAAGGAGTACAAGATATTATTTATTGATATACTGGTGAGCTTTTAGATTAAGCTAAAAATTAGAAAAGAGAAACAAAATAAACTTAGCGGGTAGCTAGAGAGGCAGAACTAGATGAGTATAGACAAGAAGTAGACTACTAAATAACACTCAGTGGAAATCAGAACAAAGCTAGAAGTGCCCGTGTTCAAGTATCTAAGCATATCAGTATGTGCAACCATATATAGATGATTAAGAAGATTTGGGATACGTTGAGCCGCCAAATACTGGAGCCATTATACCTCCTGTTCCAGTCATCAAGTTTGACATAATGAGTGCGATTATCCAACTCTTAAATTTGAAGGGTGTGTTACTGGGTTAGCTTTCATATGATGCAAATATGTACCTTGAAAATTTTATTGGGATCTGTAGTTCGTATACTAGTCCAGGGGTGAATCAGGAAATATTTAGACTGAGGTTGTTCCTTTTGTCACTTACTGAGAAATATCTTTATGGATAGGGGAACTACCAAGAGGATCTATCACTAAATGGAATGAGTTACGCAATAATTCTTGAACTAGTTCTTTCCTCTATCTAGGATATTGCAGCTTAAGGATGTGATCTATAATTTTAGACAACTACAGTCAGAATCTATTTATGAGGCATTGCTTAGGTTCAAGAAGAAGTTGAGTATAGTTTCCAACCATCGGATATCCGGGACGAGCTTATTGGAGATATTCTATGGAGCCTTGACCATCAGCTCTAGAGCCATGGCAGACACTATCTCTGGAGGAGCTTTTATGAGACTATGTTGGGAGGTAGCTTTAGAGATGCTAGACCAGATCTCGCTCACTAACAAAGGGTGGCAAACTCGTGAGGCTGAGCAGGGGTCTGGCATATATGCTATTGGTGCCTCCTACGATCAGAAAGTAGCTGATAATTCAGTAGCGCAAGAGATTGCGATGCTAAGGATTGATTTAGGGTTATTGGTAAAGCAGTTTGTAGCAATAAATTCTAAGAATATGAATGTAGTAGGAGCACAGAGGTCAACTTTTGAAGGTTATGAGTTAGAATTAGAGGAGGAAACAAACTCTCTAGATTATCAATTGGCAGGTTCCAATCCCAAGGTCAAGGGAACCAAGTTCGAAACTACTATGACCGATACAGATATTGTAGTATGAAGTAAGATAGTGACTGGAGGAAGAAGATGCCTATAGAATGAAGGGAGATCAGTATATTTCACCTAGCAGACGAGATGCACAATTAATAATAGATAAAAAGATGACTAAGCTGGTAAAGGGTCAAGAAAACTAGGAGATCAACCTCAAGGAAATTAAGGCTAACATTTCATGTTTGACCCAGAAGGTCGAATCCCATGCCACTTTTATTAAGTAGTTGGTGCACCAGTTCAGACAAATATCAACAAATCTAAACTAGAGGCAACTAGGTACCCTTTCGATCAACACTGTGCAAAATCTAAAATTGATGGTCATGTTTTTGCTATTACCATAAAGAGTGGTATCACTACTATAGATCCCCTATTACTTATTGTAGAAGAGCCAAGGCATGATGAGCCTCTTGTTAATGAGACACCTATTATAAAGTCAGAAAAGACAGTAGGTGGTGATGATGTATTTGGTAAGGAAAGAGGTAAGGGCTCAGTTGTTTAGCAGGAAATAAGAAATTTTAAGACCCACCTTTTCCTCAGTGATTGAATCAGAAAAGAGAGGAAGGAAAATTGAAGTGATTCATTGAGATACTTATAGAATTAAACTTCAATATTCCTCTTCTCAAGGCATTGAAGTCGATGCTTGGATATGCCAAGTTTATAAAGCAATTGGTTACATAGAAAAAAGGATCTGTGATTGAGGATGTTGATGGTTTGCACTACTGTAGTGCAGTCACTACTAGGTCTTTAGCCCATAAAAAGGGTGATCCCATAGCATTCATTATACCATGTACTATTGGTTCATCTTTAATGTCTAGAGCCTTATGTGACTTTGGAGCCAACATATATTTGATCTCATTGGCTGTATTCGAGTAATTGGGCTTGAACCTGATGCCCCGTTGAAACACGACACTTTCGATGCTTAAAACCTTGAATTTATGCATGGACTTAGGTTGTTTTTGTAGATATAATGTACTTTGGTGTTTATTGCAGGTAAAATAGGTCTACAATAGTGTTGGGATGAAAATAAAAGAAAAATACCTTGAAAGACAAAGTCTGATCAAGATACAAGTTACCTCATGAGTCATCAACCCAACATACGACTTGTAGGATGACTCATAATCATAAAAGAACCCAAAGCCAAACTAAGAATCTAAGTATGGAGAAGATATAACTGTAGCATCTGAGTTGTAAGCTAAAAGTGTGGGTCGTGACAAGGAATCATAAGCATAGAAAAATCTAAAGCTACTATCCAAAGTTGAAGTCTCAAAAGTGTACGAGTCAGAAGTCTGAGTACAAATCATATAGGGAAACCGTAAGCATACCAGTGTTCAAAGCTTTGACATAAAAAAGTCCTAGGTGGATACGAGTGAAGGCCATGAGTCGTATGGTCAAGGTATGACGCATGAGCTAAAGTCGTAAGAAGAATAGAAAGTTGAAGCCTTGGGAGAACAGACACTGGAACGGATATGAATGGCATGGTACGACTGGTATGATGAGCATACGAGTGGATGAGCGAGTCGTACCATGAGCCGACATAACTTTACCTTTCTTATTTTTATTAGGATTTTTGAGTATTTTTGAGATACTATAAATACCCTAGGGTTTATCTTTTATTAGGTTACATTTTTTAATATTTTTTTATATTCCAATATACTCTGTTACATACTTTAAAATTATTCTTGAGATTTTGGGTTTTTATTCAATTGAAGGCTTCGAATTTTATTCATCTCATCATTATGGAATTAATTACATGCTTTCATAATTGATTATCTAGGATTGTTGAATGAACATGAGCGGCTAACTTCCCTGACTAGGGTTGTGGTAACCCTGGTAGATTACCTACGTAAAAAAAGTGGTAGATTCATATATTCTATGGTTTATGCATGTATCTTAATCTTCTTCTCAATAGTTGACCTCAGAGCTACTGCAGAAGTTGGGGATAGTCTGTATTTGCAAACATCTTCACAAGGAAGTTTATGATTAAGAAACAAGGATTAAGGTAATAATTTAAGATTAACATCCATCACACTATTCCATCATCTCATCTAATCACTTGACACTCAAAAAGTAAAAGTGATTTGAAGTCATAAACAAGGAGCAATAAGGCAATGCCCTGAGACTCACAAGGTAAAGAGTGAGATTTATCAACACGTTCATAAGACATTGATAATAAATATCTTATTGACTTTACATGCAGAGCAGTAGAATAGGTCGATTGAACACGAGAAATTTATGAGGTTGTGAAGCCAGGGGGAACACAAGACTAGTGTTCATCCTCTATTATTTACAACTTAAAAGTATTCAATATTTGGTTACTAGTTACTAATAATTCCAAATTCCCCCATTTATTTTCTGCACTGCTCATGAATTACATCAAGTTAAGAAACTGTTTTAATATTTTCCCTATGGGTTTGACCCAAACCTAGTTGTGTTACTATATTTGGCATCGACCCTAACATAGTTCTTTTGGATGACCATTTTGGGCGATATCAAATATTGGCGCTGTTGTTTGGGGAAGATGGTTTGTGTAGTTCATTGAATTGGTGAAGTTCACAGGTTTTATTTTTCGTATTTGGTTGGCATATACTAGTGTATGTCAAACACTAGTAGAAGAGCCAATCCCTTACTCTTGTTTGATCTAGAGCTAGAGAGAATTCTTTAAACACCCAAAAGAATCTCAGGTTAAGTTCATAATGGGGTTCAATACCCTCCACCTATGGATCCCAATGCGGCACTCTTGCATTTTCCAATTGATCCATAGAATATTATAGATTTATAAATGCTATGACTAATAGCTACTATTAAGGAAGAGAGAAGAGCAACCAAAAAAGCTTGATTAGCTGAAGAGGCTGGGTTAGCTCAGCAAGGAGGGCTAGCTAGGCCTAGATAGGGAACTGGGTCAGAGGCAGAGCTCCATTGATTCCCATATATCAACACTTACACCCATATATTAATGAAGAGGAAATGTGTTATGTCAAACCTACTGAGACATGAGCCATCCTTCCTCCTGCTTTACCCCCTAATGTAAATTTGATATTACAAGTGCTATGATCTAATTTTTGAACTTGAAGGGTGTATTTTCGAGATTAGTGACTGATGATGTGAACATGCATCTTGCTAAATTTACTGTGATCTACACATTAATACTATTTTGGGAGTGGATCAAGAAGCTTTGAGATTGAGTTCGTTCCCATTTTCATTGACGGGTAAAGCATCACTATGGTTTGAGGAACTTTCAAGAAGCTCAATCACTGCCTGACATGAGTTGTGCAAATAGTTTCTGAATAGATTTTCCCTCCCACAAGGATACTATAGTTGAAAGATAAGATTTGTAACTTCAGTCAATGACCTGCAGAATACTTGTATGAAGCGTGGTTTACATTAAAGAAGAAGCTAAGCATGGTACCTAATCACAGAATCATAGGATCAAATTTGTTGGAAATATTCTATAGATCATTGAATATCAGTTCGAGAGCAATGACAGATATAATTTTGGGAGATACATTCATGCGTTCTGATGGGATGCTGTCTAGGATATGATGGATGACATTTCAGTGACTAATAGAGGTTGGCATACTATAGATATAGAACATGGTATAGGTACTTATGCTATTAGAGCAACCAAGAATTATAGAGCTGGTTAGGATTTGGTAGCACAAGAGGTTGCATAGCTTTGTACTGATATTGGGTTGCTTACAAAACAGTTCACAATAATGAGTGCTGAGAAAGTGAATGCAGTTGTGACACAGAGGTTTATTTCTAGCACTTTTGAGATTGAATATGAATAAGAAACAAAGTATCCTGATCATAGGCTGGCAGAGTTCTGAGATCAAGGGAATCAAGGTTGGAACTATTATAATGATAGATATAGAGATAGAAGTAGAGAGAGATGGTGATTGGCGATAGAAGGATGAAATAAAGAAAAGAGTGACAAGTATGTTCCACTAGGTAATCGGGATTCAAAATCCAAAATGGAGGTGTTTTTATAGAAATTAATCAAGGGGAAAGAAAGTCAAGAGAGCTGCCTTAAGGATATCAAGGTAGACCTGCCAGGGCTAAACTAGAAAGTTCATTCACATGCTATAGAAATCAAGTAGTTGGAGCAATAATTTGGTCAGATATTAGCCATAGTAAATCAAAGACAACCTGGCACTCTCCTGAGTAACACAGTAGCTAATCCAAAGAATGATGGTCACTGCCACGCCATTACCACCCGAAGTAGTAAATCCGCCATAGAACCACCTATACCAATTATAGATGAGAAAAAGTATGATGATGATCCTATTGATGTTGATAGTAGTATCAAGCAAGATGAAAGAGAAAATAAGGTGGAAGAGCCCGTTTTGATGCTTATCCCGAGACCCCTTCCTTCTTTTCCTCAAAGGCTGAAAATGAAATAAGAAGATGGTAAGTATTAGAAGTTTTTGTCAATTCTAAAAGAGTATCTATCAATATCCTACTTGTATAGGGATTAGATCAAATGCCAGGATATGCAAAATTCATGAAAGATCTAATCTCTAAGAAGAGGTTAGTCAGTTATGAGAAGCTCAACAATATTCATCCTTGTAGTGCGGTAGATACTAGATCATTTGTAGAGAAGAAGAAAGATCTTGGTTCTTTCACTGTACCTTGCACCATTGGATCCTCCAACTTTACTCGTATATTACGTGATTTGGGTGCGAGCATCAACCTCATGCCATTTAAAGTGTTTAAGCAGTTAGGATTGGGAGATCATAA
The DNA here is from genome assembly GCF_002878395.1 of Capsicum annuum. NCBI lineage: Eukaryota > Viridiplantae > Streptophyta > Magnoliopsida > Solanales > Solanaceae > Capsicum > Capsicum annuum. Next base: position 110,022,270 of record NC_061114.1, read on the forward strand.
ATGAACCACCATGAGATTAGTAATGGTAGACATAGCTATGAAATATCTAGTTGGTATCTTATTTGATATATTGGTAATGGTGGCTTCTTTTATCTTTCCTGCAGATTTTGTGATATTAGTCTGTGAGGTGAACTTCCAAATCCTAACTATTTTAGGAAGACCATTCTTAGCTATGGGAAGGAATTTGAATGATTTAGAGTTAGGACATTTGATACTATGACTAAATGATGAACAAATGATATTCAATGTATGCAAATCTATGAAGCAGCCTAATGAGTTGAGAGTGATATCTGTGATTGATGTGTATGATGATGAAATGGATTCATTCTATGATGGCGATTTAGTTAATATTTAGGATGATGGTTCTCATGCTGCTGTTCCTTTTAAAAAGAGGTTGGGTGTTGAAGCTCTTGCAGCTGTGATTATAAACTTTGATAGTGATGGCATAGATAAGTATGATGAGATGGTATGTGCATTTTATGGGAGTATTTGTATACTTATGCTCCAAAGAAGCTTGATTTAGATTTGAAGAATATGACTACTCCACCTATTCACCCATCCATTAAAGAGCCACCGATCTTAGAGTTAAAAAGCCCTCCCTTCTTATTTGTGATATGCATTTTTGGGGGCGAACAACACTTTGATGGTAATTATTGCAGCCGATTTAATTGACTCAGAAGTGGAAGCATTTTTATCAATATTATAAAGATTCATGAGGGCCATTGGTTGGTCTATTACATATATTGTGGGTATTCTGCTTGGTTTGTGTACTCATAAAATTCAGCTTGAATCAAAATGTATTCCCAGTATAGAACACCATCATTGTATTAATCCTTCTATGCAGAAGGTAGTGAAAAAATAAATAATCAAGTGGTTGGATGCTGATGTAGTATATCCCATCCCTGCTAGCAAGTGGGTCAGTCTGGTACAATATGTTCCAATGAAAGGTGGGATTACTATTGTGCCTCATGAGAATAATGAGTTAGTGTTGATGACACCAGTCACTGGATGGAGAGTATGCAGGGATTACATGAAATTGAATGCATGGACTCAGAAGGACCATTTTCCCATGCCCTTCATAGACCAGATTTTACACATGTTAGCGGGAAGATAATGGTACTATTTTATTGAGGGGTATTTAGGTTATAACCAAATCACTATTGCACCTAAAAACCAAGAGAAGACTACCTTCACATGTCCTTATGGGACTTTTGCATTCAGACGTATGCCATTCGGGCTATGTAATGCTCCAACTACATTTCAGAGATGTATGATGTCTATCTTCTCTGCTATGGTAGAAGATACAATCAAGTTATTTATGGATGATTTTTTGTTTGTTGGTGATTCTTTTGATGACTACCTAGTTTACTTGGCTAATGCTCTTAGATGGTGTGAAGAATGTAACTTAGTACTTAATTAGGAAAAGTGCCATTTTATGGTGAAAGAAGGTATAATGATTGGACGAAAAATTTCAAAAAGGGTATTGAGGTAGATAGAGCAAAGATTGAAGTAATTGAGAAATAACCTCCACCAATTTCTATGAAGGGTATTCACAACTTTTTAAGTCATGTTCAGTTTTATAGGTGGTTCATCAAGGATTTCTTAAAGATTGCCAACCCGCTGTGTAGGTTTCTTGAGAAAAAGGTGAAATTTGAGTTTGCTGAAACATGCTTGAATGCTTTTGAGTGTCTGAAAGAGAAGTTGATGAGCGCTCCTACAATTGTATCTCCAGAATGGTCCTTACAATTTGATATTATGTGTGATGCAAGTGGTTTAGACTTAGGGGCTGTACTAGGTTAAAGAAAAGAAAAGATCCTTCATCCCATCTACTATACTAGCAAGGCACTAATTATGCTCAGAAGAACTACACCGTTACGGAACATGAGTTTTTGGTATTGGTTTTTGCCTTTGAGAAGTTTAGGTCTTATTTGATTGGGACAAAGGTGATCTTGCACACAGATCAGCAACATTTCGGTATTTAGAATCAAGTTGCTAATCATTTGTGTAGAATTGAGAAGGAAGCTATGCAGAATGTTGAAGATGGGCTTGAGATTGAAGACAATTTTCTAGATGAAAAAATATTAGCAGCTTCCTAGGATCTAATTCCGTGGTTTGCAAACTATGCAAATTATCAAGCAAGCGACTAATCCTAGAAGATCTTTGCTTTCATCAGAGAAAGAAGTTTATGCATGAGGTAAGGAAATTTTTATGGGAAGAGCCTTATTTATTCAAAATTTGTGCGGATGGGATTATTCGTAGATGTATACCTGAGGTGGAGATGATGAGTATACTTGAGGCTTGACATTCTTCGCTAGTTGGGGTTCATCATGGAGGAACCTGCACAACCCTTAAAATTTTGCAATGTGGGTATTATTGGCCAACAATCTACAAATATACACATGATTTTGCTTCTGCTTATGGTCAATATCTATGATAAGGTAACATCTCTAGACGTCATGAACTTCGTATGACTCCTATTTTAGAATTGGAATTGTTTGATGTATGGGGTATAGACTTCATGGGCCCTTTTATGATTTTTTTGGAATGAAGTATATTCTTGTGGCCGTGGATTATGTTTCTAAATGGGTGGAAGCAATTGCACTTCCCAATAGTGAAGCACGTAGTGTTACTACATTCTTAAAAAAGTACATCTTTTCTTAATTTTGCATGCCATGTGCTATCATTAGTATTGGTGGATCATATTTTTGTAATCGTCTACTCGAAATTCTACTTGAGAAGGTATGGAGTGAAACATAAGGTGGCAACACCTTATTATCTGTAGATTAGTGGACAAGTTGAGGTGTCCAATAGAGAAATTAAGTCCATTTTGGCTAAGACAGTGAATTACAATAAGACTGATTAGTCACGTAAGTTAGATAATGTAATATGGACTTACTGAACAACATTCAAGACCCTAATTGGTGCTTTACCTTATCAGCTAGTTTATGGAAAGAATTGTTACTTGCCTATTGAGCTTAAACATAAAGCACTGTGGGCTTTGATAAAGCTGAATTTTGAGTGGCAAGATGCAGCCAAGTCAAGGATGAATAGTATAAATGAGTTGAATGAATTACAACTCCAGACATACGAAAGTTCTGCACTTTACAAGGAAAAGATAAAGCTGCATCATGATTGCAAAATTGAGAAAAGAATCTTTGACAAAGATGACCAGGTATTGCTCTACAATTCAAGGCTTCGCTTCTTTCCAGGTAAGTTGCAGTCTAGATGGTATAGTCCCTTTACGTTGCTAAGAGTGTTTCCATATGGTGCTTTGGAATTGAAGCGGTATGGTGAAGCCCCATTCAAGGTGAATGGGAAAAGAGTCAAGCACTATATGAGTAACACTAAGGAAATAAATGTGATTTTTGAGATAGACCTTGGTGAAGGCTAAGTAACCAAGGTAATTGGGTTGTACTGCAATGTTAAATCAAGTACTACATGGGAGGAAACCTATCAGGCTAGTTGGTTAAATTTGAGTGCCCAACTTGGCCATGTCGTAATGCAATTTAACTCAAGCACTGCGTGGGAGGCAACACATGTTTTTATACATATTTATTTATAGGGTAATATGTTTGTTTAATGTGCAAGACTCAAGATTGTAGAAAACATTCAGAAAAGCTCAAGTAAATAGGTCATACAAACTTGTCATGAGTCGTATCTAGATGGTACGACTTATGAGTAGGAGTCGTAAGGACCTAGGAGAAAATTCAAATCCGATAAAAGTTTTTGGAATGGATACAATTCTTAGAAAGAGTCGCACCCTCAAGGTATGACTCATCACATTGAGTCGTATCTGCTCCAGAACCCAGGTAAGGTTCCAGGTCTATACAAGTTGATGAAACGACCTATAAGCCTGGGTACGAGTCATATATATGACTCATCCCCAAGTTTACCAGGTCGGGGTTGCGGGTCAACCTGACTTAACAAGCTTAATTTAAAAAGAAATAGGGCACCCGATACAGGTAGCTAAGATTCAAAACAACTCCTAAACCAAAATACCTCCATCTTTAGTCAATTTTTGAGATCCTAAAACATGAAAACACTTTGAATTAGTTACCAACTTGCTCAGATTTCGTCACTTTGCATGAATTTAAGCAAGAATTTAGGAAGAATTTTAAAAAATAAAAGCACCCTAAGCTCTCACTCTTTCAAGTAAGTGTTCGAGCCTAAATTGCTCTACTTTTTGAGTTAAAAATGATAATGTGTGATAGTGTAAACTTGCATCGAGTTAATTACTTTGTTGTTGCATTTAGGTACCCTATTTCTTAGATTTTAAGTTAACAAATTGGGGAAAAAAATTGATTTTGGGTGTTGATATTGTGTGTAGCTGTGACTAAGTTTGTGTGATATTACTGCATAAAGTCTATGGTAGTTTGGGAAATTTGATTTTGAGTCAACTTTGAAAGTTGAACTTCTATGTTGCAGTGGATATGAGACTCTTTACAACTCGTACCCACTAATAGCAAGGTTGTAATGAGACTTGTACCTATTGATTATATATAATTATAACTAAATTTGAATTCTGTATAGGTATGACTTGCCTAAATGAGTCGTACCCAAACTATACAACTCGTACACTAAAGTCGTACTGACCTGGGAGAAAATTAAATGTTATAAGTTGTTTCTGACTTGCTTACGGGTGTTGGTAATGAGTCATACTTTAGTTTATGACTCATTAGGAGGGCTCATATGCAGACCAGTGAACAATCATCACTACACTAAACATCATATGACTCGATCATATGAGTCATACCCAGTCCATACGACTGGTACCCTCCCTTCAGACCTTAGACAGAACTTCCACACTAAATTTTAGTTTCTTTTTTTTTTCTTTGTTTTCTTTATTTACTTACTATTAAATGTGTATTTTTAGGTACAATACCTTTAAAATATGCATCTTCGTCCAAACAAGAGCCTAAAAAGGGAAACAAAAAGGCACAATCTTCAAGTTTTGAGACTACTGAGTCACCCACTAGTAGTGGTGATTTATACGACTACCCACAGAAGGGAAAGGTTGACTTGTTTTTGCGCTATGGTGCTTTATTTTTATGTTACACCATAGGTTCAGAGACACGAGTTTCAGATTAGCAGTAGATTCCAGTCTCAATAGTCAGAATAGAAGTGAGTCCTCATCCTTCGAGGACATGATTATTTCTTCACTATTTCATTGATTAGTTATTAGTTGGAGTTAGTTGGGGACATGTCCCATCAACTCCTTATTCAGATTATTCAGACAGTAGAGGCTTTCTGACTAGATGCAGACTATTATGTTTTAGACTTTAGTGTTCACAGTTTTGTTTTGGGTATTGTATTACCCCACAGATGTTATCTCATCCATGTTATGTTCAGTATCTAGCCCAAGAGTCTAACTATCAATAAATTGATATTCCAAACCTTTTGGTGCATCCAAAATTTCCATTCGAGCTCATCTACTAGTAGTTTTGGCTCAAGACTAAATCTTAAACAATGAAAGATCTAAAATAGGAAGATTGTCCTAAAATCTAAACAAACTATCCAATCACCAAACTGATAGTTATGGCAAGTCATAAATGACCTGTAGCCATTATGGGAAGGGTCAAAATGCTAGAAATGCAATCAATGAAATGTCTTGGAAGGTTATTACATACCTAGAGCGTGGTATCTTTAGGTAGATCATTTGTAGATGCTGCTAATTGGGATCATACTATAACGGATTACATCAGAAGGCCCGTGGGGTTAATGATAAAAGATTAAATTATTAGGGTAGTTATAGTGTTGTCATAGTGGGTCATATTTTTGAGATAGGGGTTGATACAAGTGCCAAGCCCTCAAGGCCTTTCACAAGAAGTCAAGCCAAGGAACTATAACAACTTCAAGCTATGTTCATGCTATTAAAAGATTGTGAGAGTGTTATGCATTCAGCCAATGGAGGACATGTGTTGGTATGTGAAGAAGGGACTTGAAGGGCCTACATTCTACAAGGACAAGGTAGACTTTTCACATTTCATTTGGACACTCAAGAGGTAGGGCCTATTCATTAAAGGCATTTTTGTCAATTGAATGTAATAGATATAAATAGACAAATTAGCTTCTCTTTTCATTATCTTTGATGAATATTGAAAAAATACTCTTTAAGCTTGTAGTTTTTAGTCTTTTACTTTTTATCTTGTATTTTTTAGTCTTAGCTTAGTGTAATTTCTAAAACTTGAGAGTTTGAATCCAAGTGAAGGGTTCTTCTTTTGTGTTGAACATTTGGCAAGAAAAGTGTGATTGAGGGAGTGTGAATTTCTTTGGTTCACCTAAGAGTGAGGTTTGAACTACCATTGGAGAGGTGTGTTTGAATGTTTAAGACACATTATTGTGCTAATCATTGGTGATAGTAATGGTCTCATTATCTATCTTTACTTTTATACAAATCTTCTTCATCTCCTTTCTTCTTTGTATTGATTCCATCATTTATTCTTGTGTTGTGTGTCCATTTTCGGTTTCTAGATAGCCTTTAGGTTATCATTTGGTATAAATATCCTTGTTTAGGGTTTTTCCTACTACCATAAGTCTTGGTTTTAGTGTCTTTATCAATAAAATCCTCACAAAAGGGTCAAAATCCAAAGAAAAATCACAAAAAATGATGTCTAGTAGTGTCTTGTTGTAGATCCGAAACTTGAAACCTAGATCTACACATTTTTGTTTTGTTTTGGAAGTTTCTTGTGCTAGATCCTTTCTCTCTAGGACCTAGGGAGTCTAGATCTACTCATGGAATAAGATTTGGTTGAGTTTGAGATAAGACCTCCATGGATACGACATTTTAAAGCTTCTAAGCTCTAGATCCATGTGGGTTTTGTATTTTTGGATGTTGGATGGTTGTGAATTATTGATTTTTGAGCTCACCTTAGGCTAATGAACCTATATCCACAAGAAAATCCAAATTTGGGGTTCATTTGATTAGAGGTCAAACTTTGGTCAACTCTTAAATATTCATCTTGTTCTTCTATCTTCATGAAGTCTTGTTAAAGAAGAATATTCAAAGAGTGTGTTTGATCCAAAATGAGGGTGGAAAGATAGTGTACTTGGTGTTTGTGAAATAATATTCCTTGGCATATTCATTGTCATCCAAAAGAAAGAAGAGACAAAGGAATAATCAAAGTACAAAATCAAGTGCAATCCAAGTACAAATGGTGGACCATTGTTTTTGAATTCAAATTGGAGCTTGAAAAGGGCTTTAAAACTTATTATTTCCCCCTCAAATCATCATACTTCTTCCCCAAGAGTGTGTTAGGTCTAGAGTTGTACATTTTGGGATTGAAAATTTTGAAAATCAACGTCCAATCTAATAGTGCCACATCATCAAGTGTAAACGGTCAAATCACGTTCTACGTAGATTTTCCTACTTTCTAATCTTTGATTCTAGTTTCTTGTCAGTTAATTCTCTCACTAATTAGCATGCTAGTAAGCTCCTAGTAGGTTGGTAATTAGTCTAGAGTTCGTTTGTTTCGTGTCTTCAATTTTTGTGTGTTTTTTATCATTTCTACTTCGTAGTAGTTTGTTGGTTCAAGTACGTACATCATTTTTTTATTTGAGTCATATCAAACAAAAATTGATTCCAGGCCAAAGCATATTCACCACTCATTCACTTGCCAAGTATTTCCAAGTTTTCAACACTTGTGAGACCAAGTGTGAGTTGAGATCCGAGTGTGAGTATGGTGAGGTTTATTGGACTAACGTGTTTGTTCGTTTTGTAGGCTTTTGATTGTTTGTAGGTACAAGGATCATGGAACCAGAGAGTTCAAGTGCTCCCTCACTTGGGAATGATGTTTTGGGAGTCTTGATGGCTCGGTTTGATACACTAACCCGAGACTTAAAGGGTGATTTGGACATTGTTAAAGTTAACATGAATTCTTTGAAGGGTGAGGTGTCCACCATTAGTGGAAGGCTTGATAGTGTTGAAAGTAGGATGAACTCATGACCATCTACTCTTAATCCCTACCATGCGTCTTTGAGTGTTCAAGCCAATAACTCCTCTATAACCATGACACCTGAAACTCTCTACCAAATGCTATACCCTCTACAACCTCCTCAAAACCAAGTCCAAACCACTCCAAACCGAAACATACCAAGACCCCTACTTCCTCAAATGAACCAAGTCCAACAAGAAGGAATTTGAACCCAAAATAACCCACCAAACCCGAATCTCCAACTACCAAGTCCTTTTGACTAAAGACCCACTCCTCCATATAACCAAATACCTCTATAAAATGCTACTTACCAAATGCCAAATCCCATAGACCAAAGACCTTACCCTCCACCACATCTAATGCCACAAGTCCAAGCTCCAAATAACCAAAGGCCTTATAACCCTCCACAAAGACCCCAAAACCGATACTGCCAATCTAAAATGAAGACTATGGTAGAGGAGAGAAAGAAGGTTATAATGTTCATCATGATGGCTAGTGGTTTGAGGAAGAGATGAGAGAAAGGGATGAACCAAGAGAGAAATATGATAGAAATTAAGGGAAAGAGTTAAGGCAAGGAAACAAAGACATTGGCATCAATTCTATAAAAGTTAGCATTCCAATCTTCAAGGGAGAAAGTGATACCGAGGTGTACTTAGCTTGGGAATCGTCTTGTGAAAAGTTGTTTCAAGTGAATGACATAAATGAGGAGAAAAAGAGTTGTTATGCCATTTCACATTTTGAAGGAAATGCCAATACATGGTGGGACTACACAAAGAGGTTCATTACTATGTCGATTGGTGGGCAGCGACCTCTTTGGGAAGAATTGAAGAGACTAGTGAGAGAGAGGTATGTCTGAGAACAATATAAAAATGAGATTCTTGCAAAAATCTATAATTTTAAGTAAGGAAGCAAGAGTTTCATGGCCTACTACGATGAATTCCAATAACTTATCTTGAAACTTGATCATAGAGGGAAAGAAGTTCACTATGACATCATTTGTTTCAAGGTAGGATTGAACAAATATTTTTATTCTCGTATGACTCTTCAATAGTTTGAAACGATGGTTGAAGTCTTTCAAGTGGCTATGGAAATTAAGAATGAGAAAAAGGAAAGGTAAAAGCACCCTCCTCGAGTTGGGTCAATTCCAAGAGTATGAGTCAAGGAGGCTCAAGTTTGACTAAAAATGAGGAACCCTCTAATTTTGTCAAGCAATCCAAGGTCAAGTAAGTGCAAAGGTATCCCACAAGAACCAAAGGTAACAAATTTTCTACTCCTAATCCAAAGGGTCTACAATGCTTTAAGTGTCAAAGATGGGGTCATCGGTTAAGTGATTATCCAACTCGTAGAAATATAATCCTAAGAGAAGGTAAGTTGTATTATCTAGGTGATGAAGTTGAGCTTGAAAGTGATGAGGTTAGTCTTAAGATGGAGAATAGTGTGATGTTAAAGTCGTAGGTGATGAATGTGAAGAAGAAGACACTTGGCCACAAGATGGTGAGTGTCTAATTCCTAATTATGTAGTTAGGAGGGCTATGGTGAGTAAAGCACTTGAAGATCCGAGCCAAAGAGAGAATTTTTTGTACACTAAGTGCTTGATTAAGGGATGGGTGTGCACTATGGTGATTGATAGTGGAAGTTGTACAAACATTGCTACTTCTACCATGGTGGATTTCTTGAAACTGCCTACAACCCTTTATGCTAGTCCCTACAAACTATAATGGCTTAATGAATGTGGTGAGATAAAAGTGACATGATAATGCATGATAAAGTTCAAGTTAGGAAACTACCAAGATGAAGTTTGTTGTGATGTCATTCCAATGTAAGCATCCCATTTGTTACTTGGTTGACCATGGAAATATGACAAGTCTCCCAAGAATGATGGGAGTTTGAACAAGTACTCACTTTTTCATGGTGGAAAGAAGTTCACACTTCATCCACTTTCACCATCCCAAGTGAGTGAATTGCATCAAGGGTTAAGGGAATTGAAAGAGAAGGTAAAGGCAAGGCAAGAATCCGAAGGTGTGCAAATGGGGGAGGTCTTGGGTTCCACCATTTCTAAGGGTGAAACTTCGTATTATGAGGGTCCAAAGGGTCAAGGACCCATGGTTATGTTGGCTAGGAGAAAGGACTTGTTCAAGGATCACGATATGGACACCCTTTTGCTCCTTCTAGCTCATGCTCTTAGCACTAACCTTTCTTCTTCTTATTTTTTTTCCTTCTTTTATTTCTATTGTTTTTTAGGAATTTGATGATGTATTTCCACAAGAATTGCAGCAAGGAATTGAGCACCAAATTATTTTTGTGTTGGGTTCACAACTACCCAACACGCCGGCTTATAGAAGCAATCCTACGAACACTAAGAAGCTTGAGAGGCAATATAAGGAGCTCCTCAACAAAGTCTACATCAAATAAATCATAAGCCCGTGTGTGGTTCTAGTGCTCTTGGTACCAAAGAAGATGGAACTTGGCACATGTGTGTGGATTGTAGAGCCATCAATATGATAACTTTAAAATATCTTCACCCTATCCCTAGGTTAGATGATATGTTAGATAAATTAAATGTCTCTTATGTATTTTCTACGGTTGATCTTACGAGTGGCTATCATCAAATTCGAATGCAACCCGATGATGAGAGAAAGACCATATTAAAGACAAAGTTTGGTCTATATGAGTGGTTGGTCATGCCATTCGGCCTCACAAATGCTCCTAGAACTTTTATGAGACTAATTAATCATGTGATGAAGCCTTTTATAGGGAAATTTGTGGTTTTATACTTTGATGATGTGTTGGTGTATAGTAAATCTATTGATGAACATGTGATGCATTTGCGATGTATGTTTTAAGTACTCCGAAAGGAGAAGTTGTATGACAACATGGAGAAGTATTCTTTTGGTTTTGATAAGGTGGTCTTCTTGGGTTTTGTTGTTAGTTCAAGGGGTGTAGAGGTGGATTAATCCAAGATAGACTCTATATGAAGTTGGCCAACCCTAAAAACTATTGGAGAAATCCAAAGTTTCCATGGGTTTCAAGCTTTGATAGGAGGTTTGTCAAGGGATTTAGTACTATATCATCCCCTATGAAGGAGATTATTAGAAAAGACGAACCATTTAAGTGAGATGAAGAGGAAGCTAAGGCTTTTGAGACCTTGAAAGCTTTGCTTATTTTGGCTCCCTTGTTGCAATTGCCCAATTTTGACAAAATGTTGAGGTTGAATGTGATGCAAGTAAAGTGGGTATTCGGGATGTTTTGATGCAAGAACAGAGACCCATAGCTTACTTTATTAAAAATTTCAAAGGAGCAACTCTAAACTATTCCACTTATGATTTGGAGTTGTATGCCCTTGTTAGAGCTTTGGGCAATTGGCAACATTATTATGGCCTAAGGAGTTTGTGATATGAACAGATCATGAATCGTTGAAACACCTTAAGAGTAAATACAAGTTGAATAAGTGTCATGCTAAGTGGAATGATTTTCTAGAGACTTTTCCTTATGTGTTCCATAACTAAAAGGGGAAGGAAAATATAGTTGCCGATGCATTATCTAGAAAGCATGTTCTTGTTGCTACTTTGTATTCGAGGTTTATGGGATTTGAGAGCTTTTGGATGTTATATCCCTAGGATCCTACCTTTTCTCCTATTTATAAGAAATATGAAGATGCGGAAGGGATTGATGGCTTACAAAGAAACTCAATTCCTCCTACTTTTGGTTTGATGGTTATTCGTTCAAAGGGAGGAGATTGTGTGTTCCTTCTAATTTATGGAGGGAATTGTTTATGAGAGAGGCCCATGATGGTGGCCTCATGTGGCATTTTAGGGTTGACAAAACCCTCGGTATTTTGGAGGAACAATTCTATAGGCCAAAAATGTTCAAAGATGTTGCTAAGGTTTGTGGTCAATGTATGGATTGTCGGAGTACAAAATCTCCCCTTCTTCCTCAGGGGTTGTATACCCCACTTCCCACTACTGTTATACCTTGGCTAGATATATCAATGGACTTTGGGACTGCCAAGGACTAAAAAGAGTCTAGATAGCATTTTTGTTGTTATTGATAGATTTTCCAAAATGACTCTCTTTTTCCCTTGTGACAAAACTGAGGATGCTTTTAGTGTAGATTCACTATTTTTTGAACATGTTGTAATGCTTTACAGGATCCCAAAGACTATTGTGAGTGATAGGGATGCAAAGTTCCTAAGTCTCTTTTGGAAGTCTATGTGGGGTAGGCTTAGTACAAAGTTACTTTTCTCAACCTCTTGCCACCCACAAACCGATGGCCAAATGGAAGTAGTGAATAAAACTTTAGGCTCTGTGCTACGTTCCATGGTAAAAGGTAAAATGACTTCATGGGAAGATCACCTACCCTTGGTCGAATTTGCTTATAATTGGGTTGTGCACTCAAGTACGGGAATGACTCCCTTTGAGTATGTTTATGGAATGAATCCCCTTACCCCTTTGGATCTCACTTCTTTGTATAATGATATTATGATAAGTTTAGATGGATACAAAATATCCAAGTCAATGAAAAATATAAATGAGAAGGTGCGGCTCAATCTTTAAAAGAAGAACTAAGAAGTTGCTAAAAGGAAAAACAAAAGAAGAAGAAGGCTTATGCTTGAACTCGGAGATTGGGTGTGGGTAAACCTAAGGAAGGACTGGTTTCCAAATCAAATAAAGGATAAGCTTATGCCATGGTCATGGACCATTCCAAGTGCTCAAAAGGATCAACGACAATGCCTATCAAATTGATCTACCTTCTGATTGCCAAATTCAGAACACTTTCAATGTTTGTGAACTTTCACCCGTGGCCACCCTTAATGTTGAGGAACCTGTAAGTTTGAGTACAAACTTTCTTCAAGATGGAGAGGATGATACAAGTTCCAAGCCCTCAATGCCTTTCACAAGATGTCAAGCCAAGGAACTACAACAACTTCAAGCCATGTTCATACAATTAAAGGCTTGTGAGAGTATTATGCATTGGGCCAAGGGAGGACATGTGTTGATATGTGAAGAAGGGACTTGAAAGTCCTACATTATACAAGGGAAAAGTGGACTTTTCATATTTCATTTGGACACTCAAGAGGCACCTTCCCTTGCCTATTTATTAAGGGTTTTTTTTTCAATGGAATGTAATAGGTTTAAATAGACAAATTAGCTTCTCTTTTCATTAGCTTTGATGAATATTGAAAGAATACTCTTTATCTTGTAGTTTTTAGTCTTATCTTAGTGTAATTTCCAAAACTTAAGAGTTTGAGTGCAAGTGCAGGGTTCTTCATTTGTGTTGAACATTTGGCAAGAAAGGTGTGATTGAAGGAGTGTGAATTCCTTTGGTTCACCTAAGAGTGAGGTTTGAACTATCATTGGTAAGGTGTGTTTGAATGTTTGAGACACATTATTGTGCTAATAATTGGTGATAGTAAGGGTCTCACTATCTATCTTTACTTTTATGCAAATCTTCTTCATCTCCTTTCTTCTTTGTGTTGATTTCATCACTTATTCTTATGTTGTGTGTCCATTTTGTATTTTTATATACCCTTTAGGTTATTAGGGTTCTTTTATTATACATCAATAGTAGTATCAAAAATATCAATATCGAAATAATGGTCAGTATGGTAGGTCTACTCATACCTCATTTAAGATTTCTGATAGGGGTCATGAGGGGCAGTCGTATCCCTGTGATGGGATTATGGTGCAACTTAAGTGAGGGTATTTTGAACATTTAACACCTTATCCTAATAGGGTCCCATGACATCTAACCTACTTGTAAGTTTATTTACCCTATTATTCTATCATTAACACTTAGAAACTCTTCCTAAACACTCCATAATTTTCTCAAGAGCTTTTAGGCAAGGGGAGCTAGGGTTTTAATTAAAGGATCAATTTGGGGCTTGTCTTGGTGATTTCTTTCCATCATCATCATGATTTAAGGCATTTTATATTCCCTCATTGTTAATTTCACTTAAAGGCATGGTTTATATGAATTTTTTCATGGTTTTACTATTACATGATTTTGGCATTCAAATATGATTTAGGGGTTTTGATATTAAAAGGTTGGTTATGGTTTCCCATGATTTTAATTGTGCTTTTATATACATTAATAGTGGTTTTGGATAATTGTATTTCATGGGAATGGTTTAATGGTAATTAGAATTGGTTATGGTCATATTATGCCCCTAATGTATTTGACAAAATGCTTATAAAGATATGTTCATTGCATTTACTACTTTTAATGGAACTCTTGCATGTTTTAATCTTGGTTAAGGTATTATGTAGTATAAATGGCTTGGAATGGTAAAAGGATAATTGGTTATGCTTGTGGGGAACGTGGAAGTCACCCAAGTGGTTTAATATGGTAAATAGAAGGGAACTTAAAAGTCTCCTTAAACCTATAAATGGTTGGCTATGGATGATAGTTGCAAGTAAGGGTTGGTATGACGATACCAATATCAATATCCTTGGTTAATAAATGGATAATTGTTTGGTTATTTAAATACTAGTTTTAATGGGGCAATAATGGCGAGATATGGAGCAAAACTATGGAAGGTGGAGGTCCTGGGGTGGCACAAAAAACACTGGAAACTCATATTTCCTGATATGAGGTTGGTCTTGGTGACCGTGTGCATAATGCCATAATTTATTTGGGGGATGTACTAGTCATCCAATGGGATACTTTCATGGTCGTGCGGCTACACGCATTGGGGCCCTATCAGTAGGGGAGATGAATCCATATAGCCAGTGGGTGGTTTAGGACGGCAAATCTATAAAGTCGATAAAGGTTTTAAAGGCATGCTAAACCCGGTCCCTTATCCTGGCATAGTTATTTATATATGTATGGCTATGTGCATATGGATGATTTTACTTTGTTTTATAAATGGCATTATTTTATCCTTAACCTAAGATCATTTAGCATTCACTCGCTAACCTCATCTACTGGCGACTGTATACCCACGCTATACAGGAATCGACCGTTGTACTCCTCCCATATAGTGATTGACTCGGGGATAACATTTGGATTGAAGAGGTAAGTTTTCATCCTTTTGGGAGAATCCATTTCATGTTATAGATGTTTTTAGACACTTTAATTTATTTTTGGATATTGGTTTTCGCTATGGTTGGGGGCATGTCCCAAATGGATTTTATTACTTTTTTTGTTAGTGGCTTTGTGGTACTTCTATGGGTTGGAATGAGCGGGATCAATATAGGTGTCAGCCTTAGTATTGGAATAGGCCGATGGGTTGACATCATTGGACGACATTGTTGGTTGTTCTATACTATTTTATTTTGGGATTAATTATATTATGTTTTGGAACATCTTTGGTTATGGCCTGGTTTATGGCCCTTGTTTGGTATAGTTAGATTATTGGTATGGTATAGTTAGACTCGGTTGGGTCGGTCACGATTGTGATCTATTCCAGAGTCATTATGTGAGTTGTACACTATCATGTTACATGCTCAAAATTTAGCCAAATTCAGGGCAGATGACTAGAGGTTGGGTTGGGTAACGGGGGTGGTCTCCGGACCCAGTTGACTTGGACGCCTATTACAACAAGGCCCTAGGGCGGGTCATGTCAAGTTAGTATTAGAGCCTAGGTTCATGGTCAATTTGGAGTCCACAAAGCTGTGTTGAGTAGATTCTCTTTTAGGAGTGTATTGCACACTACCTATATAAGAGAGAGGCTACAAGGCATTTAGGAATATTTTACTTTCTTGGTATTCTATTTTCAAGGTTGGAGTCTCAGTCCTGGAATTTTCTCTAATCCTTGTTTGTTCGTCTTTCAGATCATGCCTCGTAGATCTGGAACACAAGAAAATTCTTCTATCCTATTTGTGGGTAATGCTGAAGGGGTACATCCTACTTTTAGGGTTCATCTTCGATCTCACAGTCCTATCCCTGATAGTTCTGGAGTGATCCTTGAGTGATCACCATGGCACCAGTACCAACAGTTTGATAATTTTTCTAAATTTGCAATAATGCATTGAGATTCATTTGGAATTTGATTTTCATAAATGAAATATGTAACCACACTAAATTCGACATTCCGTATACGTTGGTGAAGTTAGATTTTCAATCTGAGATTGTTTCGACAAAATATGGGTCCCATAACCATAATTCCAAATTCCAACTTTTCAACCAATAGGTCGAAATGAGCTTGGGTGCCTTGGGACCCGAACCAAAGGTCTGCTAACCTAAAGTTGAATTCCGAAGTTGCTGGCACAATAAAAATTCACATTCGAGATTATTTTGCTGAATTTTTTGTCTAGTGGCCTTTTGGAACCATTAAAGACTTCAAAATAGTGAATTGGTTCTAAAAACCAAATGAACTGCCCGGTAACTGAACTATTAGTCTTAACAAGTCATAAATGACTTGGGGAAGCTATGGAAAATCTCAAATGATGAAGATAAGTAGAAATATAAGAAATGACTGGAAGGGTCATTACAATATGCACTACTAAAAGGACTTTCATCCCCGAAAGTCAATGGATAGAATGAATCTCAAAAGCTCAAAGAGATGAGGTAGTGGGTTCGTATGCTCCGAGCATCACTTCCCAGATAACCTCCACAAAAAGAGAAAACTTCTGAGGGATTTCGCCACAGGTATCCCCATTTCAACCAGTACTCTCACTTCACTTCAAAATAGCTAAACCACAACTTTAACCACTAAATGGCCTCCAACTAAACCGAAAAGGCTAATACATGCAAATCTGAACCATAACACACTGATACCATCTCGATATCCACTCAAATCAGAAAAGGCTTATCCAAGACAAACCTAACCCAATACATGAGTCATACCACTAACTCCAAATCTAAATCTTACCTTCTATTACCATTTTACACCTGCTATCCACTCTAAACCAGGAGGAAAATCACTTGAGTCTTGCTTACAGAATCTCATCATTGAGAACTCGAAGAACTGAAACTGATCCATTAAATGTCCATATGGGTAACAGGAGAATAAGATCATAAGGTGCTATCTGGGCATGCAAATAGAGAAAATCATGGAATGCGATCTATGCCAAAGCTATAGCTGGTTCGGATAGTAATCAAAACTATAATCCACAAAATCAAAGAATAACTACTCATCACCGAACATTTTTCTCTAGGATGTGCCTTCAACCTAGAATAAAGCCTTATTGAATCCAACTCAAGTATACTACTCCCACTGAGTGTATCCCCCAAAATCTTAATGAGAATCAAAATCTTAAGATCAAAACTAAAATAACCAATATTGGGTACATGGTTTAACATCTTAACGCATATCAACTGTAATAGAACCAAAGTCGAGAAGAACGAATGGCAGCCACAGAGTAGGCTCAACTAGCCTATAACTGAAATCCAAATGGAGATAAATCTAAAATGAAGGCTGCACATAAGTTCTATAACTCCAAGATGAAATGTGAACATCAATGCTGAACTACCCAGTCTTAACTGCCTAACCAAACCTTAAGACTGGTAGGAATTAATACTCCAAATCCATCATACTTCCAAATCTTCATCCCAAGGTGTCAAATCCGAATTTAAGCCAACAAATCAAAACTAATTTCAAATACTCATATCGACCATACTAACCAAAGAAGGCCTATCTGTACCATATCATACCGAGCAAAAATTGAAACATAGTGAAAGAACAGAATTACAACATAGGATAAATCATTGGCTGAAAACTCAGGAGATCCAGTCCATATCTGCTGGAGGGCATGGACTATCAAATCATGCTCCAGAACTCATAAAGGCCGCAAATCACACTAGTGATGGAAAAACTCTAACAACTAAGAGAAATGCAACTCAAGCAAAAAGTAATCCAATCTAATACTCCAGTTCGGCAAAGAATAGTCATATACATATATCTTAAAGGAGTAACACTCCGCCAAGCCTCATTAAGCCAGAGAAACTCTGAAATGGGGATTTTATGGATCTACCCAAGTGGGACAATCATTACTCAATCCATCCATCATGTCATCAAAGAAAGAAAATACAAATCTCATTACTAAGGTCAATATCAAGACCACCACTAGAAAATCAGGCAACTCAAGACAAAGAATTTCTAATTTTCCAACTTAAGAAGCAATAACAGAAAATGCCACCCGCCTCTAAATCTAAAACTCCAGAAGACATGACTCTATCACATCAACAAAGGGTTACCCAATCTCCACATTAATAATAAGGAAAACCCATTATGAGAGAAAAAAATCCCAACATATCTAAGAGATGAATCCACAATATCTTAATCTCAATGTCAAAACCATTATCAGGCGATAAAGTAGCTACAAATTAAGAACGGACCCTAAAATTGGTAAAGCTCAGAAATGGGCTATATAGAAAGGGATAGCCAATGCAACAACCTTCGCAACCCGAGAGACATGTTTAAAAATCCCAACTTAAGATCGAGCGATATAACTAAATTGCAAACTTAAGACTCATATAGAACAACGGAAGCTCATTTCACCTTTGATATCATAATATATTCCTGAATCAAACTAACACAACTAACCATAAGGAAAAATGATCAACTTCCCCATGCTATGGGAAAGAAATTGTCAAATCGGGCTATGTCTACTTAATCCACCAAACAAGAATCACAAGAAAATGAAATTCTCGCTAGATAACACCAGTTCAAATAGTTACCCAGCGAGGATAAGTTATATCAAGTAATAGTATCAACAATATTAATAACCTCAAGCTGTGATAGCAATAGCAACAATAATACAATGAATAGGTTGTACCAAAATGAACATCAATATCATGTACAACTTAAGGGCCACAATAAGGCCAATGTGCCAAGATAAATAGGACTCAAACCCAAAAGCTACACCCATAGGAAGCAAATATCAATATGGATCTACCCTATGACTACTAATAGAAATAAGCAATGGAGGTAGTTATAAAATCATGAATTCAATAACAAGATACACAATAGTAAATATGAACTCATCAAGGTATTAAATAATCAATGGGTACGAAGACCCAGTACATATAGTGAAAAGGTAAAGGAGGAAAATAAAAGCACACTAATTAGGTGACATCCATAATCACATGCTTTACGAATATAGGGAGAATGAATTTAAATGAGTCCAAACTCTGACCGACGGACTAAATCATTAATAGAGGTGCCCAGTACACTATCTGTACTGAATATGCCACAACATCATGAGGTGATATGAATGGGGTGAATGACTAAAAATCTTATGCCAGGGACACTTTCTAGTCCAACAACTGATCTCTTTGTAGTAGTAACAAGCTCCTGAGGCTTTAATCCTGATGACCAACATGATTTAAGCCCTAATGGCAGGCCATAGACACTGAGCGCAGACTCCAGTAGAATATCCATCCTTCCCACAACTATATCCTATCTCAAAAACACTAATCTATCCATCCTTCCCACAACTATAGCCTATCTTAAAAACACTAATCTGACAGGTAATATATGTTAACTCTGTCTAATCACTGACTCACATTTGGGGCGCTCTCAATAGCCATGTGTTATTTTGCCATAACCAAAATAAGATTTTAGATGAAATATTAATAGCACTATACTGATGTCATATCTTCTTGCCAAAACCTCTATAAGTCCAGTATATATGCTCTATCTATGGCTCTTACATAATCCATAACCTAAGAGAAAGAAGATTCGACAACTATCAAGTGTTCCGATGCCAAATAGAGTGACAATGCTAGTACTTTAACAAATCCTTACACCAAGTCTGGCTCAAAGAGATATGGCATAGAGAAATACTTTGCCCATTCAAGAATTCCAATCACATACTCAATAATTTATAAAGAAGCTTGATGAACAACAATAGACCCAACTCTAGTCTAGGAATTACTCGATGATTCAAATGTCATCCATGGATGAGAGGGATCTATAATATCTCTCGGATCCCTAATGCTGAACCTCAAAGGGCTAAAGTTGTCACAAGCTCAACTAGATCCTAAGCTGCCCCAAATTTTTTTGTCTGCCATTGAAGATCTTCGATATCAATCTCTAACTCTCTCATCTGATATTGTGCTAAAATTCTAAAAAAGTATGTCGAAGTCTCATCTGCATCTGTCGACAATGTTGCATCATCCTCCGAGGATATAATAGAGTCAAAGAGTGTATATGAGGTTCATAAAAATGTGGATACACGATAAAGAGTCAAAAAGTAAATTTCCTAGAATGTCCCTATAGCCTTCTAAAAATAGGTTACATATGTCTCTACACCGATTCACTGGACTCTACTAAACACTAAGCTTTGTAATAATATACTAGTGAAACCTAGTTTCTGATAACAATTTGTCACGATCTAATTTCTTAGGTCATTATAGCGCATACCATAACCTACCTGTAGTTAAGCCAATCCCCATAGTTCGAAACAACTAATAATGAACTATCCAAATATATATAGAAGAGAATGCAGAATAAATGAAATAAGAGTATAAATATATAATAAAGTCCTAAAATTTAGTTATATCAGTACAAGAGCTTCTAATATAACAGGAGTACATGAATGAAATACAAAGGGAATTACACTATTTTAACTTATCTTCGAATATAATAGAAAGAGAGATCTAGTACATTAGAAGGAGGTAAGTAATACTTCGAATGTTGAGAGCTCACTCTAAGTCTCAAACCACGGCAGCTCCACAGGATGAACACATCAATGGCGATAACCCATAGATGATCTGCAGGCTGTAGAATTATAGTCTGAGTACTAAATGAATGGTACTCAGTAGGCAACTGCCAACTAAGCTCCAAAGATAAAGTAAATATATATACCTTATAAATAGAATTTTAACTACACCCAATGTTCAGTAACCACAAAATAAATAATTTGATAATAATGATAACCTATACTATTCATGTCTAATAGACTAACATAATAAGACTAAGAAAGCATCAAGGATGAACTATTCTATTCCATCCATACTTAGAAATCTCAATGTTATACTGTATATCCCTGCCCAATATACAAAATAAAGAACAAAAAGAGATTACATATATAAATATACATGTCCAAGAATGGATATACAATATGAACAAATAATGGAAGGAATATATGGTAATACCATAGCTACATATAACTAGATATGCATATATATATATATATATATATATATATATAGGTTTAACATCATCTCGAAGCACAGCCTAGATCATCATATCCTTATTTTAAGGCCTCATTATAGTCATATCATTACTAACAAGGTCAGGGTTTTAAATCCATTTTTCTAATCAGGCATGGTAATGAAATTGTAAGATTGAAGAGGCCAGAATCATACCTCAAAACTTGATACCAAATCAATGACAATCCTTTCATAAGCTACACATAACAATGATCATAAAAGTGATAGTAAAAATATCAATAATAGCGGAAGGTACCGGCTATTTTAGATAACTAAATACCTGGACGAGACCATGCGTACCCTCTTTGCCCTAGGATTAAAAGGTTCAATTAGCATATAATAACACAAGTCATATTCATCACCCATATCTATGCAACCGAGCTATACCAGCTGATAGACATAGATATATATAGGTGATATGCGATATACATACAAAAATGAATGTAAAGTACACAATCAATATCACAACCTCATTATCATAACCATCTCTATCATAACTGTTATCATCATAACCATTATCATTATCATAATCAACCTTCAACCTTGCTAGGCATATATATAGTTACCATACATAGGGTTATCTAAACTCGATACAATAGATGGACATATAGCCACATTAATATAATAATCCTTCAACCTAGTCGTGATCAATATTATCATCAAAATATCCTTCAGCTATTCCCAATATCATCACATTAGTATAATATCCTCCGACCTTGTCATGTATCATCACATTACCATAACATTCTTTGACTTTGCCAGGTATCATTGTATTATCATACGTCCTTCGGCCTTTTCGAAGATCATCTTAACATACTCCTTCCTTTCCAGATATCATCATAATATCAAAGTCAATATCAATAATGGAGAGTGAGCCCCACGGGGGCTAAAGTAAAGTGCAAGCCCAAGAGGGCTAAATTAAAGAACAAGCTACAGGAAGGCTAATGTAAATAAACATGAAAAGGAAAGCAAAGTAGAGTATATATCCATAATTCATCATTCATCATTATACCACATTATCAATAAGCATATATATAATAGGTGTACGGACTTAAGTCATGGCTAAAAGAGTGTAAGTTTATAAATCTATTGCTCAGAGTGATCTTCGAGACTTAATTATTATAAAGTGTAGAAAAGGTCAAAATATTTCACGACCGGAGTAATAAGTAGTATCTAACCATAGACCGCAACTTATCTTGGTGAAGTTTTTAACATATCCTTATTAACCTATTTTACCTATAAGTTATTCATTAAAGATTGGCATTTATTACTATGAAGAAATCCATTCTTAAGGTAGAAAGTGGGATTTAAACCTTAGTTAGTGACAACCATAATAATATTATAATCTAATTGAAATTATATCAACCAGTGATGCAACAATCATGAATGTACTAGATCTATGCATTCCATCACTAGTATTAAAACACTGGAGCTATAAACATCATACCACATCTTTCTCTTTCCCATATCGGAGAGATGTGTACATCAAAATAAATATATATATTCATAAACTACAATCACACCCTTTACAAGGATAAAATCTTCCCGGATGGTCATTTGTATCATAACTTTGCCCTTGGCCTAATAATGTGTCCAGTATAATTATAATATTATAATCACGGCCTTAGGCCCATTTACATATCTAGAACTCATATCAATAATCATATTTATAAGCCATAGCATATCTATAATCATCTTGCATATAGAAGGGATCTCATATCTAGGAGGCATCTCACATCTAGGAGGCATCTCGTATCTTGGAGGAATCTTACATTTATAAGTAATATATCATAACTATTAGGGATATCATCTTTAAAGGCTCAATATCATATCTAAGATAAAATCTAATCTCTATAGGCCTAATATAATATCCATAAGCATCTAGTCACTATCTGGGAAAAATACATCATTATCCATCAATTCATCAAACAAATCTCATAAATAAGGCTCATTAGTCTCAACTAGTCCTAACATACGCAACTAAGTCCACAAGGGCTAACTCAAGCCTTGGCCTAAGTGGGCTGGATGAACCCACTTCTAATCCTTAATATCCATATTTAGGAAATCTACACTCCAAACTAAGATATGGTGTCTAGTTCAACTTCTAGACGTTAAGTAAGCTATAGCCAAACCTAAGAGAGGAACTTCGACTGGAAACATTGACATTTAAGTCAATTTTACTAAAATCAAGGTTTTAATATCACTAGGCTAGCCCAACTTAGGTCCAAATATAATAACCATACTTCCAATACCAAAACTACATACCAAACCTAACATCACATTATATCCATGCCACAAATTAGTCAAATCTAGAGAGAAGGCAATAGGATTCTAAAAGGGTCATAAACGTACCACCTTATGGGTCTAAAACCCTCATCTAATCCCCAAACATCAATAATCAAGACTAAGTTATTCAACTTATAATTAAGCCTAACATTCATATTCACATTCACATTCACATGCCATATATAACACACATCATCTTGCAAAAAAAATAGGTAGATGCCTACCTCAAAGATGAAGTGCAAAACCCTACATAATTCACCATATGCTCGTCTTCACTTTACAATTCATAAAATTCCATTACAATATCAAGGTCATAATCTACTCATCAAAATAAGAATAATGATACCCATATTGCACCATTGTGCTACAAGTCCAAAAATGATATTAAAAACCCTAAGTGGGTCCCACTTATAGAAAATGCATTTATGAGGTAAACCAAAAGTTTATACATGAAAAAAGAACAATAATTCTCAAGAAATGGGTAAAAGCAAAACTAATTTGGGGCTAAAATCAAGCCCCGAGTGAATTTGGGGTTTTGGTTCCGAATTAAGAAATTCAAACATAAATTCAAAGGATTCTTACCTTAAATACAAAGATATTCGTGATAATGGATAATAATCACTCTCCCTAGTAACCCATAAGACTCAATTTAGAGTTATCATACCCATTTAGGGTTCTTAACCCTCAAGGATAAATGGAAAGTGACCAAATTCGAGACATTGGTTCTATTATAGACCCCAAAGGGAAGGAGATGCTATGATCGCCATCACATGGATTGTGATCGCATGCCGTAATTGCCATAGGCCTTGTCGCGATTTCCATGGCACAATCATGGTAATCCTTGTACGATCTCTATGGAACCAGTACAAACAACTTGGAAATTTTTCCAAATTTCCAATGATGCATCGAGATTTATAAATTTGACATTTCGGATGTATTATCAAAGTCGAATTTTCAATCTAAGGTTGTTCCAACAAAATATGGGTCCTACACCCTTATTTCTAAATTTCTAACTTTTGAACCAATAGGTCGAGATAAGCTTGGGTGCATTGGGACCCAAACCAAAGGTCTACCTCACTTAAATCAATATTTCGGAGCTGGTGGCATAGTCAGAATAAGTATTTGAGATCATTTTACAGAAGTTTCTGCTTGATGCCAATTTTGAACCAACAAAGACTTCCAAATAGTGAATTGGGTCTAAGAATCAAATAAACTCCACGATAACTAAACTATCAGTCTTAGTAAGTCATAAATTATTTGGGAAACCTATGGAGAAGCTTAAATGGCGAACATAAGGGGAAATGTGATAAATGACCAAAATGGTCATTACAAAAGGGAATCATTTTGGGATTTAATTCCCTTTTTATCTTTGCATCATCGAGTCAGTCAGCCCTTAACATCCATGATTTTTTATTTTGACTATGCCTTAGGCAATGACTCATAGCCACTGACTACGAATTGTTTTCTTCCTCCATTTAGCATTTATTCTTACCTGGGTCTCCAGTAATGATGAGTCATTGTCAATGACAATGACTGGTTCAGAGAGTCGTCAAGAATCAGGAGACCACTTTCCTAAAGTCTTTCACTTAGGCTCCTCCAAATGAGTCTAGTGATGAGTCATTGGGAGTCCCTACAACTGTAGTGTCCCTCATGGGGACCTGGGCACCAAAATGTTTTTTGGTCTTTTCTTGCATCCTTCAGCCTTGCATACTGAACATTCAAGTTACCCTATAATGTAATAAGTACAAAACATATGTTGCCTCTCACGCAATGCTTGATTTAACATTGCAATATTAACTAGCTATGATGGATGCTTAGAATTCACCACCATCTCATGGGTTTCCTCTTATATAGCGCCTAATTTAACATGGTGGCAAGACTTAGTTTCCTTTGCTACTCAGACTTTGGAATGGATTAGTTCAACACAAACCTTCAATTCATCCATATTCCTAAATATTGATTAAAACACTTCTCGTTCACCTTGCACGGGGCTTCTCCATATCGCTTCAACTATTTGCACCATGAGTGAACACTCTAACCACTGCGAATGGTCCATACCACCTAGAATTCAACTTTTCAAAAATCAAGCAAAGTCTTAAATTATACAACATGACCATATCACCAGCATAGGACACCATTTTCTCGATCTTTTTGTCATGATAAAACATTAACTTCTCTTTGTAAAAAGATGAATTCTCATAAGCTCATAGCTGAACTTTATCAAACACATTAATCTTACTCATTCTTAAGTTTTTAGTATCGCTCTACTTTAAATTTAGCTTTTTCAATGGCCATAGTTCCTTGTGATCAAGTTCAACTAGCAAGTGACATGACTTATCATACACAAGATAATATGGATAGGAAATTATAGGGGGTTTAAATACTATCTGGTAAGCCAAAGTACATTGTCTAGCTTCTTTGACCAATCAGTCCAGTTAACATTCATAATTTTTGCTAATATACACTTGATCTCACGATTGGAGACCTCAGCCTATCTATTTTTTAAGGATGATAAGGTGATGCCACCTTATGTTTCACACCATACTTCTCAGAAAGGGCCTTAAACAAAAGATTACAAAAATGGCCCCCCACTATCACTAAAAATAGCACAGAGAGTACTATATCTCAAGAATATGTTCTTGAAAATATCGTGACACTGCGACCCTCATTATTGGGAGGCTCAACCGCTTCCACTCACTTAGAAAAATATTCAATAACCATAAATATTTACTTCATACCATACGAACTCAATAATGGATCCATGAAATCAATCCCCAACACATCAAATAACTCAAGCTTAAGAACGGGTGTCATGGGGAGCTCATACTTTTGCGAGATATTTACTTGGCACTGTTATTGGTCACGGGTATGAGAAAAGTCATATGCATCTTGGTAAATGGTTGTACAATAGTATCCACACTACAAGATCTTATGGGTCATGCGAGTACCACCTTGGTGACCCCCAACTGGGCATAAGTGAAAGGCCTCAAGAATCTATTATCTTAACTTTGGGAATGCACTTTTGAATCATATGATATGCACACACCAAAACTAAGAATGGATTATCCTAGAAAAGCTTACGTACCTCATGTATAAATTTCTTTCTTTACTAAAACAATAAGTCTCTCAAAATGAGGTCACTTGCCAAATAATTGGCAAAATTAGAAAACCAAAGGATTAATTCTTATGATGCTACTAAGACCCGCTAATCTGGAAAAGCATCATCAATATCAAGATCATCACCCTCTTCTTCTAAGCGGGGTAGATGGTCTGCAACTTAATTCTCTATACCTTTGAAGTTCTTGACTTAAAAATCAAATTCTGACAGCAATAGTACCGATTAAATCAACCTAGGCTTTACATACTTCTTTGTTATAAGGTACATCAATGATGCATGCTAAGTACGCACAGTGAATTTAGTCCTAATAAAATAGGACTAAAATTTATCAAAAGAAAACACCACCTCAAGTAACTCCTGCCCAGTCACAGTATAAATTTTCTAAGAAATAATGAGTACTTTGCTGGTATAGTATATTAATGAAGTATTTTATCACATTTTTTGTATAATACAACTCCTAAGACCACACAACTGGTGTCATACATTACCTCAAATGGAAGAGACCAGTCTAGAGACATAATGATAGGAGTAGAAATCAACTTCTCTTTTAGGAACTCAAAGGCCTTGAGACACACATTATCATCCACAAATTTCACCTCTTTCTCTAATAACTTGTAGAATGGATTTGTAATTTTTGATAAGTC
Source organism: Capsicum annuum (assembly GCF_002878395.1). NCBI lineage: Eukaryota > Viridiplantae > Streptophyta > Magnoliopsida > Solanales > Solanaceae > Capsicum > Capsicum annuum. The sequence continues at coordinate 110,049,347 of NC_061114.1, forward strand.
CTTGAGGAACCACCTATAAAACCCTACATGATGCAAGAAACATCTAACACCATTGATAGAAATAGGTGGAGGTAATTTTTCAATCACCTCAATCTTTGTGCGGTCAACCTCTATATTATTCTTTGAAATCTTGTTCCCTAAGAATATACCCTCTTTCACCATAAAGCATCACTTCTCCTAATTCAACACGAAGTTGCTCTCCTCACATATTTATAGTGCATTAGCCAAATAGGATAAATAGTCATCAAAAGAATCACCCATGATAAAAAAAATAATCCATAAAGACCTCCATAGTATCCTCCACTATATTAAAAAATATGTACATTATATAGCGCTAAAATGTGGAAGGAGCATTAAAAAGTTTGAAAGGCATACTTTTGAATGTGAACATACTATATGGACATGTAAAAGAGGTCTTCTCTTAATCTTTTGTAATACCCTAGATTTTGAACTCTGAAAAATTTTCAGTGCTAATGACACTTCCCAGTATATGACTCAACTGATGAGTTGTTATAACTTATCGCGAGTCATAGGGTGAAACTGTCAGTCTCAACATTCAAGCAGGTATAAATTTTTCTTTAAATTTCCTTAGTGTTTAGGCATGTCTCTCTCCCTTTTATTGGTTTTTATAAAAAGTCATATGTTTAATCATTGTTCATGTGAATTTAATTATGGGTTTGTTATTGGGTTGAGGATATTTTAGTGTTTACTATTGGAATAGCTTTCACTATGCTTTAAATATGATATTCATGTTTTAAATTATGGTTTTTAAATTAAATGGGTTCATGATTATGGGAATTTGAAATGGGGAACATGGGTTTTTCCAAATTTTTGAATTTTGGCTTGATGATGGTAATATCCTCAGTCCATCTTCATGAACTTTGGTTTTTAATGTGGAATTTACATGGTTTAACCTACTTTTAGAACTATTATGTTATATTAATGGAGAAATGAATAAAATGGATTTGAAAGTCCTTGGTGGCTATGGTTTGGTTTTAACATGGAACTTGAAAGTCAAATGGTTAACGGATTGGTGTGGAATAATGGAATTTAGCTTGTAAGTATAATTGGTATGGTGATACCATAATGGTAAATGCCTAAATAAATGACTTCTGGGTTAACGAATAGGTTAATGTGTATAATAGTTTTAATTTGAGATTAATGGAGGTTGTGTAGCTCGCTATGAAGGTGGAGGTGTCATGGGGGTGATACTAGAAACCACATTTGCTGATGTAGGGGTCTATATAATCATGTGTATTGTTCACACAATTTACATATTTTATTAAAATGGTTCGAGCCTAGCCTTGGTGGCTTTGGCCCTTTCTCGGATTTTCTCTTTGTGGCTACATGCACTGGGATTTTTTTGTAGGAGGAGCTGAACCCATATAACCAATCGGTGCCTTTAGGACAAATTGAGCTACACAGTCTAGGTTAATAGTTTTAAACTCTCATTTTAATGACCCTTTACCCTATCTCAATATATTATATATGTATGTATGAATATGTGCATGTTGTTTGATTGATTTTTTTACATGACATATTTTTATCACTTTTCTCAAGTTACATGCCGGTGCTTATCCTACTAACCATACTAGGATGCTACATCATTTCATGATGTAGGGTCTAAAGACTTTTTTGTTACCCCAGCGCAGCGTTAGATGGTACAATTATCCATTGAGTTGTTGTGAAGTAGAGAGCCTCTATATTTTGGAAAACTTTGCCATTTCCTTAGTTTCTTTTAAGATTTTGGGAATTGAAGAGTTCAATTATCATAGTCAGGGGCATGTCCCGACCTAATTTGGTATTCTAGTTTAGAGGCTCTTGTGGACAAAGTGTGGGTTGGTTATTTATTTTGGAGTCTTAGAATCGTCCTATTGGTTTATATTTCATTCTTATTATCTTGTTTTGCTTCCTCTATTAATTTTATGTGCTCAGATGGTTAGGATATGGGGGCAGTCTCCGGCCCATGGTGGGTTACGATACCCATCGTGACTAGTCCCTAGTCCATGTCATGACATCATTGGGGGAAATAAAAATCTAATTGTACCCCAAATAACCATAAAAAAATAATACCATCCTCTACCAATAAGGCGATCTAACATCTGATCCATAAATTGAATAGGAAGGTGATCCTTTTGCGTCCAAGTATACAACTCTGAATAATCCATACAAACTATCCATCCCGTAACTAGTCTTATAGGAATCAACTTATTATTCTCATTTTGGACCACAGTGATCCCACCCTTTATCATCATACACTAAATCGGGCTCACCCACTTGCTTTTTATAATAGAGAAAACTACACCTTCATTTAACCACTTGATGATCTCCTACTTCACCACCTATTGCATAGGTGGATTAAGGTAATGCTGATGCTTGATTCTAGGTACACACTCTAATTCCAGCTTAATTTCATGAGTATAAATTTTAGGTGGAATCTCAACAATATCTACAATGTTCCAACCAATGGGCTAGTTAAACCTTTGCAATACTGAGATCAAGGCCTCAACTTGTGTATCAACTAAATCCTCCGCAATAATAATTGTCAAGGTATTGTTCACCTCCAAAAATGCATAATGCAAGTGAGAAGGGAGGGTCTTTAATTCCAAGACCGATGGCTCCTCAATAGATGGTCAGACTGGTAGAGTCACTCTAGTCTTCAAGTCCAAATCCACATTATTTAGCACATAAGTGTAAGATCCTCTATTAATAAAAATGCTCACCATCTCATCAAACTCATCAATGTCATCACTATCAAAGTCCATGATTACTACCGCTAATGCCGATACACCAATTCGCTAGGTGCAGTCAATGCAGCTTCATCAACAATCTATTACAGACACCAATCTCATAACTTTTGGTTGCTGTACTGATTGACATACATTAAAAGTAACTTATTTGTTATTGAGCTTGAATTTCATATGTCCCATCTCTATGTCAACCTATGCCATACCTGTGGTTAGGAAAGGCCTTTTTAAGATAATAGGAACATTGAAATCCAACTCATAGTCAATAATCATAAAATTAATTAGTAATATGAAAAAACCTACCTTTACCAAAAAATCACACAAAATAGAATTGGTTTCTTCACACTCCTGTCAGCCATAATAATCTCATCGACATTAGTGTAAGTGTGCCCAACCCTAACTACTTGTAAATCACTTGCAGCATCAGATTTATAAAAATTCTTAAGTCACACAATGCTAGTGCAAAATTCAGAAACCCAATATTGCAAGGAATTATGAAAGCTCTAGGGTCCTCTTTCTATTCAACCAAAGATAAAAAAAAAATAGTACTATAATGGTGAATATTATGAGAGGGATCAAAACTCATCGTCCACTTCTTCACCACTAAGTACTTCATGAAGTTTGTATGACCGACCATCTACTCCAGCGCTTCGACAAAAAAGATATTCATAGACAACTCCTTCAACATAGACATAAACATATAATATTTCCCTTCTTATTTCTCCTTCTACTACCTTAGAGGAAAAGGCGAAGGGGGTCGTAGAATGGTATGAAAAATTGGATCAACCTCCTTACCATTCCTTTTATCAGTTTTAACTCTTTTCTCACCACCCTTTAATTTCTGTGACATCCCAGCACCAATCTCCAACTTCTAAGTTTTAGCTTTGGGTGTATCATTAAGATTAATAGTATCATTTTTTACCTAAGCAATTATTGGCATAGGAGTATAAATAGTAGCCTTACCACTCCAAATGGTGATGGATAAATATTGATTGTTATTCTTTGGATTCTGCATAGTATTGCTCGAAAGAGTGCCCTATTGATTCTGATTCAATATAGCCAACATCTGGCCAACCTAGTTCTCTAGTTGGTTAATCATAGTAGCATGCAATTCTACCATTTGGCCTAGTCACAAAATATCTACCTTAATCTCCTTACTGCATCTCTCTTGATTTTCTGAACCCTTAACCAGCTTAGCAAGTAAAACATCCATCCTTCAATTAGTATCAAGGTTCATTGGTGGAACATATTCTCCACTCTTCTCCTTATATTCATCCTCCAATAACTATCTCTTTCTCTCTCTTTGCTTCGGTCACTATACATGTCCCCATAATTTATTTGACCTTAATTCCCTTGCCTTAAGTTACTGTTTCTTTGATTAGACCCTTGGCTTAAAATCCTACCATCTCTCTAGCTAAGTACTTTGTTTTCTCCTCAATAGCATAATCATATGACCTAGAAGATTTATCTTTTGCGCCCGCAACATTCACCTTTTAATAATTCATAGTTGTAAATTTCTTGTTTAGTAACCTAATATTTTTCCTCAACTATGCAAATTCTTGAGCCACTATACTGTCTATGATTCTTTGCTAACCGGAAGCATCAATAGCATAGGTATCGACTCCTCTTTTTGCCTCTTGAGTATGCAACCCTCAGTTAGTATTAGTGACCCGGTATAATATTTCTGTAGCTAACTCCCAATAAAGGCTCATGAAAGCCCCACCATTAATAGTGTCAGCAACAACTTTGGTATTGACATTCGGGCTCTATATAATATCTTAAGAAATTTTCTTTCTTAAATTCTGTGATTAGGCATAACCTTTAACTTATTATCTAACCACAACCATGTCTTGTACAATGCCTCAAAATGCAACTGCCTAAAATTATAAATCTCATTCTTTAACTATAAATTTATAGAGGGTGATAAAAATCGGTCTAAGAAATATTTCCATAACTCATTCCAATCAATGATGAACCCACGAGGTACTTCTCCCAACCAGAATACCACTTTTTCAATAAGAGAGAAGAGGAACAACCTAATTCTCAGATCTTCCTGACTCACCCCAGGTAAATTATACAAGGTACAAATCCAAACAATAATCATGATGTACTTATCGGTTTCATCAGTTGGCATGCCAACAAAAATACCCATCAAATTCAGTAATTAGGTCATAACACTCGTAATATCAAGCTTTACCCCCTGGGGCAATTCTGGAGGAGTGATATATGCTATCTCAAAAGGCTATACATTCCCAAAATCTTTCCCTAGGTCATCATATGCTAGCAAGAATGAAAAAGATAGGGGTACTTGAGCTTTATTTCTTCTAGATCTATTATGTTCTGCTCGATGTTATTTTTCCTGTCTAACCCATTCCTCTTGAGTTGCACGATATGTAAAAACATACCTTCTTTCATTCTCTTAAGACAAAAGTTAAGTAGTGCTTTGCACAGATATTTTCTAACACCTAGTAGAGGTTAAAGATTCAAGAAATTTGGGTCATCGTGAATTCTGTGCTCCTGTCCTGCATTCCTATGATTTTGTCATAGAGTTCTTTCAATCTCACCATCAAGTGGGATCAAATTATTACCTTGACTTTGAGTACTGGGAAAGCGCTAGCATTAGGCTTAAAAATAGTAGAAAATAGAAGCTAACAACCTTAACAACTTTAATCAATTAATCTATAACCATATTCCCCGATAATGGTGCCAAAATATAATGTCGCCCAAAACTACACCTCTAAAAAAGTGATGTGGTCGTTGTAAAATATATAACCAAACAAAGGTTGGGGTCAAACCCTCAGGGAATAGGCTGAATCTCTATCACAAACTTGCTAAAGTAGCTGGATAGTGTAGAAAAGTAAAAGAAGGGATTTTATGAAGACAACAGTAGTAGTGACGAATCTTGATCACTTTAGGTTGAAATAATTATAAGATGAACACTAGGATTGTGTTTTCCCTTACTTCCTAACTCCGTAGACTTATCGTTCTCCATCAAACTATCTAAATAACTTAGATGCATAATCTGACCAGATATATATCACTAACCGTCTTGTGAACACCTTTGGTGAATTTCACTCTCCACTTTTTGAGTCTTCGTGTGTCGTCTTATTAACCCTTGTCTTTGATCCCAAATTAACTATTACCTTGTGAGGGTCAAGTTAATTAGATAAGGGTTGATAGTTTTAAATTACTGTTGTGATCTTCTTTTCCTAATCTCTATTTCTCTTTTGGAGTAAGTATGGAAATACAAGTAGGTTTTCAATGTTTGCGGTCATTAAGAAAGAATTCACAACAAAGAATATCACAATACATGCCAGAATTCAATCAAGAATGACTTTGTACTTCCTCTACTTAATTATTTCATTTGGGTTCCCACAACACTAGTTAGGCGGTTTATCCACTCATGTTTGCAAGAGCGCCTATTGAATTCATGAAGAATGCATATGAATAATCTTACAATAATTGAAAATAAAAATTAGAATCTCAAATGAATATCCACTTATAAAAATTAAGAACAATGGATTCCATGATCAAAAGTCGAATCTTAAAATGAATATAGTGTTGTGAATGTAAAGAGTGCTAGAAAATAATACAAAAAAATCAAAGGGATATTTATAGTTTCACAAAAAAAATCTAAAAAACCTAACCAAAATGAAATAGGAAAATAAGGTAGGTAGTGGCTATACCTCAACAACAAGTTATGTAGACTAACGATGACTCAATGTTAGCTCTATTTATTTTATTTTTTGCTCTTTGGTGTTAACTCATCATGTATCCTTGTGATTCATTAGTCATACTCATTTACTTTTTAGTAAGTTTATCTCTCAGATCTTTTCTTTAATTGTTCAGAATGGTTGACACGATGAGTCATAGTCAGATCGTATAACTCATTAACAGGCTCGTCTCCACTGGGCTCAAACTTTTTATCCTTTAGGACTTTTTAAAATTATTGCTCAGAACATTTCTCCCTACGACTCAAATTCAGATCCTACAAGTCATATCTAGTGTCCACTTCATCAGTATAATAAAATTTCTTCATCGCTCACCCTACGTCTTGGACGATGAGTCATAGCATTATCCAATGAATCATTTTCCAAGCAATGACTTAATTTTTGGATCATTTTATTCTTATTTTATTCTACTCACTTACAACCTTATTTTTGTGCAACACAAAAACAATAACACCTCATATCTAAAAAAATAACCTAATTACTTGCAAAGTTTCATCGTTTTAAGCATCAAAAATGCCATAAAACAATGGCACATCAAGAATTAACTGAATTAAGATTTGAAATTTTGCAGTAATTTTGTCATACAATCCATAGATATAATGTCATCATTGGAGTTGAACCACTTCTCCTCAACCGTATAAGCTAATCCTCTTAATAAGTATGCATCTACACATTAACATCTATCTGTAAGACCCCACAAAATTCTCTCATAGTCTGAGCTTTAGAGCATGTTTAGTGAAGTGTTAATCCGGCCCTAAAAGGATGAGAAATGTCTTCCCAAGTGAAAAGTATTTTAAACTATGTAGAATTTCCCTAATATTGACTTTTTGTCATGTAGAGAATTGAATAAGCTTTCCATCGATACCAAATTTGTCTATATCAGACACTCGGGCAAAGAGTTAAAGCTATTTTAGTGAGACAGTGTTCCACCTGGCACTTTAGGCCGTCACTGATCCAGCCAAAATAGCAATCATAAAACTCCAGTGAGCCTCTACGATTATAGCGCATTGTGCCAAGGCTTAGTTTCAAAATTGTCAATTTCCAGTGCACCAATACGATTCCACCGCATCGCGGTGCCTTTCCAGTTCGCAACTAAGGTGGCAACGTGATTTCCACTGCATCGAGCCATCAAGCAGTTTTCCGATTGTCCAATTTCCAGTGAGCTGGCGCGATTATGGTGCATCGCGCTAGCAGGTAAAATCAAAATTTTTTAGTTTAATTCCAGAGGCAAAACGGGTCATTTTGCTACCCTTATATATACTTCTTAACATGGGATTTGGCCTCATTTTAACCTAAAAATACTAGTTTTCTCTCAAAGTTGTTCTAGAACAAGAGCTAGGGTTTCTACAAAATTAAAACCCTTCCTTCTACTTCAAGAGAAATCAAGAATCTCTCCAAGAGCTTTCAAGAAAGAGTTTCTCTAAGGTATGTAGGTGTTGATTCTTTGGTCTCTTTCATCCAAGAAGCTCAAGAATCCCTTTTCTAATTTTCAAAGCTTTAATGTTTATGAGTTTTCATGATTCATGTGAGTCAAAATTGATATTCATGCTATCATTGAGTTGTGATTCATGTTTGTTTACAAGGTTTTCAAGCTTGACCCTAGTATGTGAAATTCATGTGATATTAATGACAAAACCTCTTCAATTAGGTGTAAAAATTGTTGAATAAGCAAAGCATGCTCCCCATATGTTTGATAAAATGCTTATGTGAAGGAATTAGAGCCATTCTAGCATGTTGATTAGAAATCCCCAATTATGTGTAAGCCCATACATGCTAAGTATTTGTTGAAAAGCCTTAGTGAATGAATTGTGACATGATAGCATAAAATTCCCTAATTATGTCCTCTTTGATACATGCTAAGACTTTAATACATGCTAAGTGTTTGATGAAAGATCTTGTTGAATGGAGTATGAGCCAATAGTATGTCTCCCTATACTATCACATGTTTATGATTCCCAAATACTTGAAGAGATGCTTTAGTGATTATGATGGTGAATGAATGTCCATGGTCTTGATTATTCAAGAATGGTTGTTCTTTACTTTTATGTTATCGAGTCCTGGGGGTATTTATACCTGATAATTTAGCTGTAGTCTGGAGCCTGTGTCAGTTTTCACGATAATCTCAATAAAGCCACGATTCTAAGAACTCAGTGAGTTATAGAACTCTATACTCTCAAATAGATATAAAACTTAAGAAGTCTCAGTAATCTCCGCAATCTGGGTACAGCTAGTAATCTAGCCTCAGTTCTGTATTCAGCTCAGATCTAGTAGTATTCAAGTGTTCAATTCAGTCCTCAATAGTATTCGAGTAATCTATCTCGAGATCAGTGTCATTCAGTTAGATAACGAGATTCAGTAGTATTCCATCAGATACTGAACCAAGTGAATTCAGCTTAACTCAGTTAGATCATTCGAGAAACATGAACTATATCAAATTCAACTTAGTTTGTGTTCAGATAAGAATTAGTTCAGAGTCTTTCAGTTGGACGTATGAGCAAGCACCGAGTGAGGGCAGGGATGGTGGCTCCCCATCAGAGAGGAAGAGTCATTAGGAGCAATCCCTAAACTCCAGAATTGCATAACTAGTGCAGGATATAGGAGTCACCCATCAGGAAAGGCTGGTCACCCGTTAGATAGGCTTGACTATTATATTGCCTTAGTCTTGACTTCCTGTGAGGGTAAACCATTAGATATGCTTGACTAGAGAGGTCTTTACCCGTGGCATGGTATTGACACCCTTCCAGCTGGGGTTACAGGTTGGACCCCACCAGTTGAGATTCGGGGCATGTCAGTTAAGTGATTACTTCCCACAGTTGTAGTTTTAGTATCAATCTTTAGAACTCAAGACTGTCAGATACAGTTATCTATCTCAGTGAGAAACTCAGATAGTTCCATTGATTCATGGACCACCCATCAGATAGGCTTGGTCCTATATAAATTTACTCAGTATCATATCTAGAGATCAGCCGTCAAATAGGCTTAATCTTAGTCTCATATTTAGTTGAGTAATCTTATTATCAGATCCTGAGATCACCCATCAGATAGGCCTGATCTCAATTTCAGATTTCGTTGAGTATTCTTGTTATCAGATCTATAGATCACCCGTCAGATAGGCTTGATCTCAATCTCGGATTCAGTTGAGTAATCTCATTATCAGATTCAGAGATCACCCGCTAGATAGGATTGATCTCAGTCTCGAATTTAGTTGAGTAATCTTATTATCAGATCCAGAGATCACCCGCTAGATAGGCTTGATCTTAACCTCAGATTCAGTTGAGTATTCTTATTATCAGATTCAGAGATCTTCCGCTAGATAGGTTTGATCTCAGATATAATCTTTTCTTATAATTGATAGTATATTTAGGAATTATCCAATAGAGAGGTTTGATCTCTGATGCAGTCAGTCCAGAGTAAAAAACTTAGAATTCAGTCATTGATATGAGTAGATTCTGTTAATCAGTTTTAGTATCATCAATTTTCGAGATCACTCTCTAGATAAGACTGATATCAATTCCAGTACTCAGTTATTAATATTAGATGATTTAGTATTCAGTATCTCAGGTATTAGTAGTGAGTTTAGATGGCAGTAAAGTAGTATCCGAGTTTTAGTATTTTGAGTCACGATGATTTAAGTTATGGTTCGTGCATTCATGCATATGTTCTCATTTAGTACTCTCATGATTATTCAATTAAGTAATTGTTCATGCATGAGCCTTTGCATTTAGCCTTACCTTATCTTCTTACTCGGTACAATCCCGTACTAACACATTTGCACTATGGTGTTTTATTTGACACCATAGGTTCGGAGGTACAAGATCCAGAGTACCCTTAGCAGCTCAGTCTCAATCAGCAACAGTAGACATAGCAGTTAGTCCTCTTCAGTCGAGGATGATCCTTATTTTTATTATTATCGTATTAGACTTAGTCTATTTTTAGTAGACGGAGTTAGTTGGGGATATGTCCCATCAACTCCATAATTTAGACAGTTTAGAGGCTTTTCAGATAGATGTATCATTATTCAGTTTTCAATTTTGAGTATTTTTAGATGTTTTGAACCTTATGGCTAGTTTCCTCATTTATAATTTATATTACATAGTGTTCAGGTATAGATATCAGTAGAGGGTTGGCTTGTGGTCATTCGGGATCCTGATCACTGTGTGATGTTCTGGTTCCAGAAAATTGGGTCATTACAAACTTGGTATCAAAGCCTAAGGTTTAATAGTTTCCTAGGGAGTCTAAAAAGCTGCATCTAGTAGAGTCTTGTGCATGGGTGTGTTACGTGCCACATTTATGTACAAAAAGCTATAAGATATTTTTAGGAGCAGTTTCCCCTCTTTCAGTATTCATATCATGCGAGTGAGCATGAGCTCAAGTTAATCCTCAGCCTAATCCACCTCTTTCTTCTATGTATAAAGTATGCCTCCTCGCAGAGATAATATCCATAAAGTTGATGACCAGCCATCTTAGTTAGTAGATTCTGAGAATGAGAATGTGTCATATATAGAGTTTTGGGTAGCTTTTCAAGTGCTAGGCCAAGCTGTGACTAATGTTCAGGGAAACCATCTGGCTGTGGACCCACCAAGATGGGGGTTCAGCCGCAGCCAGAATTTGATATTTTAAGAGAATGAACCCACCAGAGTCTATGGGTCAGTAGCAGGTGAGGACCCATAGTTTTATCTTGAGGAGGTGAAGAAGATCACCCAGGTTATGCATGTTTCTGAGGAGGAGAGTGTAGAGTTAGCATCCTATATATTGAAAGATATCATTCATGACTTAGTTTTAGTATGGGAAAAGAGTAGAGGGAAGGGTGCAGCTCCTGTGAATTGGTAGGAGTTTCAAGATGCCTTTCTAGATAAGTTTTTCCCGCTAGAGATGAGAGAGGCTAAGGTAGAAGAGTTAATGAACCTATGGCAAGGCTCGATGACAGTGAAAGAGTATTGTCTTAAGTTTAACTAGTTAGCTAAGTATGCCCTTGACTTGATAGTTGACCCTAGAGTGAGTATGAGTAAGTTTATGACTGCTGTATTCGGGTTAGTGTTGAAAGAGTGTAAGGCTTCAACGATTAATAGAGATATGGACCTTTCTAGGCTGAGGATACATGCACAGCAGATTGAGGCATATAAGGTAAAATAAAGAGAGAGAGTAAGTAAGAGAGCCAGAATAGGTAGTCATGGTTTCTCTCAGGCAGGGTCCCAGGGTGGTAGCCTTTTTTAGCATAGCCAGAAGTTTTCAATCCTAGCTTCATCCTCAGCTAGTGTACCCACACTAAAGTTCAGGGATGTTAGTCATGATGGAGCACCAGGCTCCAAATCCCAGAGTAGTGCTAGTGGTGTTCGTACCTATCCACTTTGTGGAGAATATGGCAAGAGTCACCTAGGTGTGTGTAGAGATGGTAGTGATATGTGCTTTTGGTGTGGTTAGACAGGCCATAGAATGCGAGAGTGTAGAGTACTAGCTTAGAGAGGTAAAGAGTTTCATTAGTAGGGTGCCCCTCCAGTGCCAGTAGTGGTCAGTATCAGAACAGACTTTATGCCCTTCAGACATAATATGATCAGGAAAGGTTCCCTGATATAGACTCGGGTATGTTATGAGTCCTTCATCTTTATGATATGCATTGTTAGATCCTTTTTCTCCCATTTTGAGTTTATATGTCAGCATGAGTCATGCATTAGTTTTAGATCTCAGTCGGTCAATCATGACCCAGTTCGTAGGTGCCCCGTGCACCACCCCAGTATTTTTGTGAAGAGTGTTTAGAGGGACATAGAGTCTCAAAGGGGAGATACTCTATGATATTGCAATGATTTCATGTCCTTAGATTTATTTAGCTAGATATTTAAACTCTTCTTGTGAAGTTAACATTAGTTATTATTGCATATCCAGTCGTGCTTTCGAGATTTAATTCAGTCAGACATTCATGCATTAGATATGCATGTTCAGTAGAAAGAGTTTAGTTTTTCAGTGTATTAAGTCATGCACTCGTGAGAATATCTTAGTTACGCATCCATACATCAGATATGCATGTCTATTATGAGAATTTAGCTTATGATTAGCTTCAGTTGAGTATTCCATGCATTAGATATGCATGTCCAGTATCAGAGTTCAGAATATCAGTAGTTCCAGTTGCACAGTCATGTTTCAGATGCTCCCGTTCCATGAGTAAGTTCAGTCAATCAATATTCTTAGCCTATCAAGCAACATTTGAGAATGAATGTTAGACCCCACAAAATTCTCTCATAGTCTGAGCCTTAGAGCGTGTTAAGTGAAGTGTTAATCCATCCCTAAAAGGATGAGAAGTATCTTTCCAAGTGAGAAGTATTTTAAAACATGTAGAATTTCCCTAATATTGACTCTTTGTCATATAGAGAATTGAATAAGCTTTCCGTCGATACCAAATTGGCCCAAATTCGACACTCGAGCAAAGAGTTAGAGCTATTTTTGTGAGACAGTGTGCCACCTAGTACTTTAGCACATTGCGGATCCAGCCAAAATGGCAATTATAAAAATCTAGTGAGCCTCTGTGATTATGGCATGTCGTACTAGGGATTAATTTAAGAATTGTCAATTTTCAGTGCACCAACGGTATTCCACTGCATCGCGGTGCCTTTCCAGTTCACAACCAAGGTGGCAACATGATTTCCACCGCATCGTGCGATCAAGCAATTTCTCGATTGTCCAATTTCCATTGAACTGGCGCGATTATGGTGCGTTGCGCCAGCATGTAAAATCAGGATTTTTTAGTTTAATTCTAGAGTCAAAAAAGGTCATTTTGCTACCCTTATATATACTCCTTAACACGGGATTTGGCCTTATTTTAACCTAAAAATACTAGTTTTCTCTCAAAGTTGTTCAAGAACAAGAGCTAAGGTTTCTACAAAATCAAAATCCTTCCTTCTTCTTCTAGACAAATCAAGAAATCAAGAATCTCTCCAAGAAATTTCAAGAAAGAGTTTCTCTAAGGTATGCAGTTGTTGATTCTTGGGTCCCTTTCATCTAAGAAGCTCAAGAACCCCTTTTCTAAATTTCAAAGCTTTTATGTTTATGAGTTTTCATGATTCATGTCAGTTGAAATTTATTGTAACACCCCGATTCGCTGAACCGGAATGCTACACGGTGTTCATGATCTCGAGGGACCACAAGCTAACCCATGACTAATATCTGTACCTGTATATTGCAAATCATGATATAATAATGCGGAATACATAGAACTGTAAGGCCATAAGGTTCAACTGAATACAATTATGTGGGTGAAAATACCCAAAACAACTCAATCTAAACGTAAATCTGAAAGCCTCTAAACTATCTGAATAAGGAGTTGAAGGAACATGTCTCCAACTAACTCCGTAAAACTGAACTGATGAAATAAATAAATGAATCAAATCATATTATCATCAAATCAATGAGGACTCACTGTGTCTCTGCGACTGGAATGCTACCGTTACTGCTGGGCTGGATCTCGTGTCTCGAAACCTATGGTGTAGCATGAAAAGAAAGCACCATAGCGTAAATGCATCAGTACAACTGGAGTACTGAGTATACGAGAAAGGTAGGCTGAACATAATAGGTTTCATACATGAACAACACTGACTGACTAATATGAACGTGGGAGTGCAAACACACATATATAGAAACTGGGATCATGAATACGTGATAGCATGACCTGTAAGCTAATACATGGTTTACTGATAACTATCATGACTGATACTGAAACTGATAACATGGACGACTGTATCTAACATTCCTGTATATACTGAAATCTGAAGAATGCCCTGAGTTCTTTTACAGAGAGTGATACTAATACTGTGGGAAGAAGTGTTTAATCGACATGCACCATGTATTCCATTATGGCTAAGCTGGGGTCCAATATCTGCCCCGACTGAAGGGGTGTCAATACCGTGCCACGGGTAAGGACAGCCTGTGAGTGACCCTTATCTGGAGGGTACTCAATAAGAACGGTGGGAACCTTAAACTAACGGGTTAAGCCACCTCATCAACCCTAATCTGATGGGTTAAGATATCTTAACCTACGCTGGCAACGTAGTTCTGGAACACAAAGTTGACTACTAAGAATCACACCCTGAACTGGCGGGTGAGTACCCATCCTTGGGTTCACTCGGTGCTAACCTCTACTCCCATCTGGAGGGACTGGACATGAATAACTGACTGTGCATGACTTTATCTTACTGAATTCCATTGACTGGCGGAATGTTACTGATATCTGACAACTGACTAAGATCATGAGGTTTTCCTGAGTCACATAACTGATTGAAGTCTATGGAAAAATAGCTTGAGTTCGGATATCGTGAAACATGACATGGATCTAGTCACACAACTATAGTTTTTGGGTACAAGTACCCCCAGGACTCGATGGAAGGAAACTTACACACATGACTGACTTGATCATAAGAGTAGAGTCCATAATTTATAATATCATAAGTAGGGATCTCATGATAAGCATGTTTATCAACAGTGTATTGCATGGAAAGGATTTCATATCACATGGAAGTACTTGCACAATCTTAATATCATGTTCATTGCATAATCATATTGGCAACACATAACAATAGCATGGAAGTTCATGTGGATTGCATGGTTATCATACATCTTGCTCATAAGTAGGATTTGCAAGTAAACATAGCATAATTTCATAAGAATATTTCATGAGTATTCCAACAACATTTACAAGGTACATTATCAACATAGAAGTCATTGGAACATAAGGGCATATCATGAATCCTTCACTTAAGTCATAATTTAGTTATATTGCATGATTTCTAGTTTCTTAGGCATTTTATCAAACAACTTACATGCACATCTTAAGCATAGGTGAAATCATCAAATTATACATCATGAACAGCCAAATTTACATGTTTCCAACTCATATGATATCATGAATTCATAAAAACATATAAAGATTCCATCTTGGGAATCACCCAATATCAACAACATGATTATCAACACCTAACAATATAGAAATCATACTTTATAATGAAAAAGAGGGTTTTTGAGCATTATGGATGAAAGGGATCCATAAATCAACTCACGCATACCTTAGAAGGAAGATTCTTGATGATTGATGGAGGAATTTCCTTAAAATCGGATCTTCAAGCTTAGTTACGCAATCCTAGTTGTTTTTCTTTTTTAGTGCTCTTGGATGATGAGCTTTGAGATAATAATAGGGTTATAATATGTTTATAAGCTATATATTTTGTAGGGTCAATTTAGGGACGTGTAAGGAGTGTTAAAAGACTTAATTACCCTTAAAATACTCAAAATGGTGTGTTTTTGGCACCTGGATTAACTTAGGCGGTGCCTAAGTGATTGCCTAATCTAGGTTAGGCAGCGCCTAACCAATATCATATGATTGGGTTGGGTGGCGCCTAACCAATCACCTATGCTTGGGTTGGGTGGCGCCTAACCCATCGCCTATGCTTACTGTCTCTTATGAAAATGGGCATAACTTTTCGCTTGGGTATTGGATTAAGGCAAAATTGGTATCGGTGGAAAGATAATTCAATTATCTACAATTTGGTGGGTCTAAATCAGCCAAAATACCACATTAACATAGAGTTATACTCGTTCAAAGATGACCCTTGTAAAATCAAACACTAAAAGTTGATGGATTCAAAAACTCTTAGCTTGTATTACATTTAGTGACTCATATGAACATGCTTAATGCATCATAAACTATCATATCACTAGGATATTCATTTTAAGTCATGTACTCAAGTATGAATCACAAGATAGGAGATTTCATACGTAGGAATACTTATTCACTTCCTAGCTTAGAAACATGCAGGGTATTACAATATCTCCCACTTGGGAACATTCGTCCTCAAATGAAAATTTACTGAGAAGGGATACAAGACAATAGAACCTGAACTGAACATAAAGAACTGAAACTTGATCTCATGATTGACATGCTAAACATACTGAACTCGTGCATATCTGATGCACGGACAACTAACACATGAATGCATGACTAAGTATGAAATAGTTAATAGGTACGAAATTTATACTGGAAACATGAATGTGAAACTGAATAAGATTAAGGAGAATTGTTACCTTGAGCTTGATCTGAATTGGCGGGGAAGAGGTGAGGATACTTGGTACGCATATCTGCTTCTGCTTCCCAAGTAGCTCCCTCATGAGACTAATTTCACCAAAGAACCTTGACTAGAGGAACTTCTTTGTTCCTCAATCTACGAGTCTGATAATCTAAGATTTCGACTGGAATATCTTTATAGGAGAGGCTGTTCTGAATGTCAATGCTCTGAATTGGGACAACAACTGCTGGGTCACCTATGCACTTCTTTAGCAAAGAGACATGGAAGACTGGATGGACTGAGGCTAGATCTGAAGGCAACTCAAGATCATAATCTACCTTACCGAAGCGACAAAGAATTCTGAAGGTACCGACATACCGGAGACTGAGTTTTCCTTTCTTGCCGAACCTTTTCACTCCCTTTATGGGAGAGATCTTAAGATAGTGTAGTCATTGACCTTGGACTCGAGATCCTTTCTACGAACATCTGCATAGGACTTTTGTCGGCTCTGAGCAGCCCGGAGTCTCTCTCTGATCAACTGAACTTTCTCTAAGGTGTCTAATACTAAGTCAGGACCTATGATTGAGGCCTCACTAACTTCAAACCAACCAATCGAAGATCTACATCTCCTACTATAGAGAGCTTCGAATGGAGACATCTAAATACTAGAATGATAGCTATTGTTGTATGTAAACTCAATCAAAGGCAAGTGGTCATCCCAAATTTCCTTGAAGTCAATTGCACATGCCCTTAGGATATCTTCAAGAGTATGAACGGTCCTATCTGCTTGACCATCTTTCTAAGGATGAAATGCTATGCTGAGATGGACTTGGGTACCGAGACCCTTTTAGAAAGTTTTCCAAAAGTGAGAAGTGAAATGGCTACCTCTGTCTGAGATGATAGATAGTGGAACACCGTGTAACCTAACTAACTCCCTGATATAAAGTTTGGCATAATCCTCGGCGGAATAAGAAGTTTGAACAGGAAGGAAATGAGCTAACTTGGTCATTTTATCTATAATGACCCAGACTGAATCATGCTGATGATGAGTTCTAGGCAAACCCATCACAAAGTCCTTGTTAACTTCTTCCCACTTCTAAGTAGAAATGGTGAACTCTTGTATGGAACCACTAGGTTTCTGATGCTCTATCTTAACCTGCTGATATGTAGAGCACTTAGCCACAAACCTCTGCAATATCTCTCTTCATCCCACTCCACCAATAAATCTCCTGCATGTTACGGTACATCTTAGTGGCCCCTGGATGAATAGAGTATCGCGCACCATACGCTTCTGCAAGTATTCACTCCTCAATTCATCTACACCTAGAACACATAGACGACCCTGACAACGAAGAACACCATCTCCCCCTTGGGAGAAAACCTCAACTTTCTGATTCTGAACTGACTCTTTGAGCTTGAAAAGGCTAAGATCCCTGTCTTGTTTCTCTTTCACCTCAAGAACTAGAGATAACTCTGAACTACTATGAACACATACACCACCCTCTGAAGAATTGACTAAGCGAACGCGTAGTCTGGCAAGCTGATGGATCTCCTAAGCCATCTTTTTCTTACTATCCTCAACGTGAGAAATACTACCCATGGAGAGTCAACTGAGAGCGTCGGCCACAACATTGGCCTTGATCGAATGATAAAGAACACTCATGTCATAATCCTTCAAGAGATCTAACCACCTTCTCTGGCGAAGATTGAGATCTTTCTGAGAAAAGACATACTAGAGGATTTTATGGTCTGTGAAGACATCTACATGAACTCCATAGAGATAATGCCTCCAAATCTTCAAGGCAAAAACTACCGCTGCTAACTCAAGATCATGAGTAGGATAATTCTTCTCATGTGGTTTTAACTGTCTAGAGGTGTAGGCTATGACCTTACCATGCTGTATGAGGACATAACCTAAAACCACTCTGGATGCATCACAATAGACTACAAAACTGTCTGAACCATCTGGAATAGCTAGAACTGGAGCAGAGGTGAGTCAAGTCTTCAACTCTTGAAAGTTCTTCTCGTATGAATCTGACCACTGAAACTTAATCTTATTCTGAGTCAATCTGGACATGGGAGATTCAATAGAAGAAAATCCCTCGACAAACCGTCTGTAATAGCCAGCTAAACCCAAGAAACTCCTAATATCTAATGGAGATACGGGTCTGGGCTAGTTTCTTACTGCCCCCACAAGTTGATCAAGTTTATCAAGGAGGACTTCAAGTCCAATTTACTCCCATCCAAGCTCTACAACCGCAACTCAATGTTACCAATCGAGCCTCTTAACCAAAACTTCCCTTTCCAAAAACTGACACATCCAAGAAGAGAAACATGGTAGAGAGATATATGAAGGATATAGAGTCTACGACAATGCTTATATGATAGAAGGAGACTTGAGTCAGATCAAATTGAAGGCCAATCTCAAGAGGGAGAGGAAGCCGAGGGTCAAAATAAAGATGTTGGATCCGAGACTTATTGTCATTATGCTCTCAGGTTTGGTAAGCTTGTGGACTATTTTTGTGCATTTCTTATGGCCTGGTTTTAGCTCATTTTTTGATACGTCCCTTGTTATTATTGAGATCTCGGGCTCTTCATGTTTTGCAGACTGTTTTTGAGTAGGTTTTCTTTGAAGTGACCAATTGAATGAGGTGAAGTCGTGAATTTATAGACAGATTCCTCTTTAGATAGAAAGGATGATACAAGAATAATCACGGATATGCAATTAGGAGAGTGAGTATTGGACCCGAGCCTTGGAATGGGCAATTGAAGTGTAAAAGAGGCCCAAAATGCACCTAAATCAGCCCATAAATTACACTAGATGGGTTCCCACTCTTTGAAGGGCCTTTTGGTCATTTTAACTTATATTTTGTTATAGCTATAAAGGGAACATTGTAGGGTTTTTAGTTTAGTTTTTGGATGATATTTGGGAGTCTTGTAAAACTTGTAACAAGCTCTCTCTCTAGTGTGAAGAGTGACCACCGAAACTAGGATACAAGAATAGTGTGGATTCTTTTTTGTTATTACTTTCTTAGAAATGTAGATGCTAGAGAGGTGGAATCTAATCTTGTGTTACGTAATAGATAGGTTTATTGTTGTGTGTAGTGTTAAGGGTCCAAGTGTGTCCATTCTTGGGTTCTTAGATTATACTTTCATGTGGTCTATCTATCTATCATTTTACCTTCTTGTAATCTTGTTTAGTGTTTGTGTTAAAATCTTGTGTTCTTGTTGTTATTGTTAAATCCGAATCTTGTGTCTTATTTTTCATCATCTTATGTTGTTTAAATTAGTTGTTGTTGGATGAAAAAGATGTGAAACACCTAGTTATATTGTCCTTCTTGTATTTCATTCTTTAATCCGACAGTGGTCTTCAAAATTGTCCTCAATTCTTTGAATTAGTAGACTATTTTTGGAGTTTGTTTGGACTGTTTTGAGCAAATTCCGTGTTTTCCTTGGTTTTCTTTTATCATTTGGTATAAAATCAATCTTTGGTTTTGTTCTTACAATACCAATCTTGGGATTTCTTGCTAAGAAAATAAAAAATAAAAAAGGAAAGAAAGACGTGTTCTTGAGCTTGAGATCTTGGCCGAGAAGTTGAACTTGTCGTTGTTGTATCTGGGATGAATATTGTTTTACTAGTTCTAGGATTTATTTTTCTTGTGTTTTTTTCAAGTGTTAATATTCTTGTCCATTAACACTTTGAGTCGATCTAGATTTGAGCTTTAATAAAATTGATGTTGTTGTTGTGAACAAGACCATGGCCGTGTATTGAAGTTGTTATTCTTGGACGCATGGACTTTTTGTTATAGTCTTGGTTGGATGTTGTTGGTGTTTTTGTTTCTCTTGATAAAGTTGTTTTTGAGTTCTTGGCATTTATCACAAGCTTCACCCTTACTAAAACCGAAATACAACACCAAAAAGAACCTTGGCCGTGTGCTTACAATAAAATGGGTGGAAATTGTTGTTGTGTTATTTATGTGTTCTTGAAGTTTGTTGTGGTGTTCATCTTGTTCTTCATCTCACCTTACAACTTAAGAAAACCAAAGTGTAACATAGATTCAAAAAGGTGAACCTACAAGTTGTAAAGTTGTTTGTGAGAAGACTTGAGCCATCACTTTCTTGACTTAACATCTACTTTTCAACCACTTTTCTTGTTTCAAGGGGCCTTGTTTTGTGGGAATTGTACAAAGTCAAGTCTTGCCTTTTGAAGATTAGACTTAAAGGATATTTAAGACATATACTTTCGCTCCAAAATCAATTGTTTCCATTACATAGTAACTAAAGTTTGTAAACTTCAACTAGTGACTAATTGTGGGGCCGTGACCAATGGTATGCTGCTATGTCACCCAAGTAACTATTCACACAAAAATTTTAAGCTCAAAATTTAATCTTCTACTTTTATTGTCTTATTTCTTTAGTTTTGTTTGTTGATTCCATTACTAACTTACAAGCTAGTTTTAGATTGTAAGTTAGTTTTAAAACTATCCTTCGTGTATACGTTCCTTTGTGCGTCTTATCCTTTTGAGTCGTTGTAATACTTGGTCCACCTATCACTGCCTCATGGAGTACAAGAAAGGTTACGACACTTGTGAGATCAAAGTGAAAAAAATATCCGAGAGCCAAAACAATAGAGAGGGAGTGTGAGGACCATTCTTGTTCAACTAACTTGTTTGTTGTTTTGCAGGTAACTTCTTGGCCATAGTGGAAACTATTTTTGCCCTCCTTGATGCTTAGTCCAGAGACCTTGCTAGGGAAAGTGCGGGTGTGGAAAAAATTGACTCGGATGTGGTAGGTATGTGTGAGAGGTTGGATCGAATGGAGAGTCGAAGGAACTCTCATGCTTTTACTCCCGAAACTTTACTTCCAATGACCAATCCTCCAAAACAATAATATAATTCCACAAGCCAAGCTCCAAATAGCCCTCAAAATTGAGAACAAAAGAGACCACTTCCCACATAAGTTTATAAAGTCCAACAAGGAGGATTTAGAAGCCAATTTCCTCCCATCCAAGCTCCACAACCGAAACTCCACGTTACCAAATCGAGCCTCTCAACTAAAACTTTCCTTTAAAAAAATTGACACATCCAAGAAGAGGAACATGGTAGAGAGTGACATGAAGGATATGAAGTCTACGATGATGCTTATATGATAGAAGGAGACTTGAGTCGGATGAGATTGAAAGCCAATTTCAAGAGGGAGAGGAAGCCGAGGGTCAAAATGAAGATGTTGGATCCGAGACTTATTGTCATTATGCTCTCGGGTTTGGCTAGATTTTGGACTATTTTTGTGCATTTTTTGTGATATTTTTAGCTCGATTTTTGATACATCCGTTGTTATTATTGAGCTCTCGGGCTCCTCATCTTTTGCGGACTATTTTTGAGTAGGTTTCCTTTGAAATAACCAATTGAATGAGGTAAAGCCATGAATTTGTGGACAAATTCCTCTCAAGATGGAAAGGATGATATGGAAATAATAACGGATATGGACTTAGGAGAGTGCGTGTTGGACCCGAGCCTTGGCACGTGCAATTGAAGTATAAAAGAGGCAAAAAATTCACCCAAATCAGCCCATAAATTACACTAGATGGGTGCCCACTATTTGAAGGGCCTTTTCGTCAGTTTTAACTTATATTTTGTTATAGCTATAAGAGAACATTATTGGGTTTCTAGTTTAGTTTTTGGATATTATTTGGGATTCTTGTAAGACTTGTAACAAGCTCTCTCTCTAGTGAGAAGAGTGACCACCGAAACTAGGATACATCAATAATCTCTTTTGTTGTTGCTTGCTTGGAAACGTCGATGCTAGAGAGGTGGAATCTGATCTTGTGTCATGTAAGAGATAGGTGTATTGTTGTGTGATGTGTTAAGGGTCCAAGAGTGTCTATTCTTGGGTTATTAAGATTATACCTTCATGTGGTCTATCTATCTATCATTTTACCTTCTTGTAATCTTTTTTAGTATTTGTGTTGTAATCTTGTGTTTTTGTTGTTATTGTTAAATCCGAATCTTGTGTCTCCTTGTTCATCATCCTATGTTTTTTAACTTAGTTTGTTGTTGGATTCAAAAGGTGTAAAACACCTAGTTATATTGTCTTTCTTGTATTTCATTCTTGCATCCGAGAGTGGTCTTCAAAATTGTCCTCGATTCTTTTAATTAGTGGACTATTTTTGGAGTGTGTTTGGACTGTTTTGAGCCAATTCTGTGAGTTCCTTGGTTTTTTTGTATCATTTGGTATCAAATTCATATTTGGTTTTGTTTTTACAATACCAATATTAGGATTGTTTCTAAGAAAATAAAAAATAAAAAAAGGAAAGAAACACGTGTTCTTTAGCATGAGATCTTGGCCGAGAAGTAGAACTTGTTGTTGTTGTATCTTGGCTGAATGTTGTGTGTCTAGGTATAGGATTTTTTTTTCTTGTGTTGTTGTTTCAAGTGTTAGTATTATTGTCCATTAACACTTTGAATCGATTTAGATTTGAGCTTTAAAAAATTGATATTGTTGTTGTTAACAAGACCATGGCTGTGTGTTGACTTTGTTGTTCTTGGACGTGTGGACTTGTTGTTATAGTCATGGTTGAATGTTTTTGGTGTTTTTTTTGCTCTTGATAAAGTTGTTTTTGAGTTCTTGACATTCATCGCATCCTTCACCCTTACTAAAACCGAAATACAACACCAAAAATAACCTTTGTCGTTTGTTGACACTAAAATTGGCCATGATGTGTGTTGATGTTTGCTATGGGGTGGAAATTATTGTTGTGTTGTTGATGTTTTCTTGAAGTTGGTTGTGGTTTTCATCTTGTTCTTCATCTCACCTTACAACTTAAGACAATCAAAGTGTAACATAGATTCAAAAAGGTGAACCTACAAGTTGTAAAGTTGTTTGTGAGAAGCCTTGAGCCATCACTTTCTTGACTTAACATCTACTTTTCAACCACTTTTGTTGTTTCAAGGGGCCTTGTTTTGTGTGAATTGTACAAAGTAAAGTCTTTCCTTTTGAAGATTAGACTTAAAGGAGATTTAAGACACATACTTTCCCTCCAAAACCAATTGTTTCCATTACATAGTAACTAATGTTTGTAAACTTCAACTAGTGACTAATTGCGGGGCTGTGATCAATGGTATGCTGCTATGTAACCCAAGTTACTCTTCACACTAAAATTTTAAGCTCAAAATTTGATCTTCTAGTTTTATTGTGTTGTTTCTTTAGTTTTGTTTGTTGATTCCATTACTAATTTACAAGCTCGTTTTAGATTGTAAGTTAGTTTTGAAACCGTCCTTTGTGTATACATTCCTTTGTGTGTATTATTCTTTTGAATCATTGTAATACTTGGTCCACCTCTCACTGCCTCATGGAGTACAAACAAGGTTACGACACTTGTGAGATCAAAGTGAGAAAAAAATTCGAGAGCCAAAACAATAGAAAGGGAGTGTGAGGACTATTCTAGTACAACTAACTTATTTGTTGTTTTGTAGGTAACTTCTTGGCCATAATGGAAACCACTTTGGCCTTCCTTGATTCTTTGTGCCGAGACCTTGCTAGGGCAAATCTGGGTCTTAAATAAATTCACTCAGATGTGGTAACTATTCTTGAGAGGTTGGATCGAATTGAGAGTCGAAGGAACACTCGTGCTTTTACTCCCGAAACGTTACTTGCAATGATCAATCCTCCAAGACAACCACATAATGCCACAAGCCAAGCTCCAAATAGCCTTCAAAATTGAGAACAAGATAGACCACTTCCCCAAAAAGTTTATCAAGTCCAACAAGGAGGACTTTGAAGCTAATTTCCTCCCATCCAAGCTCCACAACCGAAGCTCCACGTTACCAAATCGAGCCTCTCAACCAAAACTTCCCTTTCCAAAAACCGACACATCCAAGAAGAGGAACATGGTAGAGAGAGACATAAGGGATATGGAGTCTACGACGATGCTTATATGATAGAAGGAGACTTGAGTCGGATGAGATTGAAGGCCAATCTCAAGAGGGAGAGAAAGTCGAGGGTCAAAATAAAGATGTTGGATCCGAGACTTATTGTCATTATGCTCTCAGATTTGGATAGCTTGTGGATTGTTTTTATGCATTTCTTGTGGGCTGTTTTTCGCTCATTTTTTGATACATCCCATGTTATTATTGAGCTCTCGGGCTCTTCATGTTTTGCGAACTATTTTTGAGTAGGTTTCCTTTAAAGTGACCAATTGAATGAGGTGAAACCGTGATTTTTTGGAGAAATTCCTCTCAAGATGAAAAGGATGATACAGGAATAATCATGGATATTTACTTAGGAGAGTGCGTGTTGGAACCGAGCCTTGGCATGTTCAATTGAAGTGTAAAAGAGGCCCAAAATGCACCCAAATCAGCCCATAAATTACACTAGATGTGTGCCCACTCTTTGAAGGTCCTTTTTGTCATTTTAAATTATATTTTGTAATAGCTATAAAAGGAACATTGTAGGATTTTTAGTTTATTTTTTGGATGATATTTTGTTATAGCTATAAAATGAACACCTAGTTATATTGTCCTTCTTGTATTTCATTCTTGAATCCGAGAGTGGTCTTCAAAATTGTCCTCGATTCTTCGAATTCGTGGACTGTTTTTGGAGTGTGTTTGGATTGTTTTGAGCCAATTTCGTGTGTTCCTTGGTTTTCTTGTATAATTTGGTATCAAATACATCTTTGGTTTTGTTCGTACAATACCAATCTCAGATTTCTTGCTAAGAAAATAAAAAATAAAAAGAGAAAAGAAAGACGTGTTCTTGAGCTTGAGATCTTGGTTGAGAAGTAGAACTTGTTTTTGTTGTATCTTGGCTGAATGTTGTGTGTCTAGTTCTAGGATTTATTTTTCTAATGTTTTTGTTTCAAGTGTTAGTATTCTTGTCCATTAACACTTTGAGTTGATCTAGATTTGAGCTATGAAAAATTGATGTTGTTGTTGTGAAAAAGACCATGGCCGTGTGTTGAAGTTGTTGTTCTTGGACGTGTGGACTTTTTATTATAGTCTTAGTTGTATGTTGTTGGTTTTTTTGTTTCTCTTGATAAAGTTGTTGTTGAGTCCTTGACTTTCATCACAACCTTCACCTATACTAAAACCGAAATACAACACCAAAAAGAACCTTGGTCGTGTGTTGACACTAAAATTGGCCGTGATGTGTGTTTATGTTTGCTGTTGGGTGGAAATGGTTGTTGTGTTGTTTATGTGTTCTTGAAGTTTTTTGTGGTTTTCATATTTTTCTTCATCTCACCTTACAATTTACGACAACCAAAGTGTAACATAGATTCAAAAATGTGAACCTACAAGTTGTAAAGTTGTTTGTGAGAGGACTTGAGCCATCACTTTCTTGACTTAACATCTACTTCTCAACCACTTTTCTTGTTTCAAGGGGCCTTGTTTTGTGGGAATTGTACAAATTCAAGTCTTTCCTTTTGAAGAATAGACTTAAAGTAGATTTAAGACATATACTTTTCCTCCAAAGCCAATTGTTTCCATTACATAGTAACTAAAGTTTGTAAACTTCAACTAGTGACTAATTGTGGGGCCGTGACCAATGGTATGCTGCTATGTAACCCAAGTTACAGTTCACACAAAAATTTTAAGCTCAAAATTTGATCTTCTAGTTTTATTGTGTTGTTTCTTTAGTTTCATTTGTTGATTCCATTACTAACTTACAAGCTAGTTTTAGATTGTAAGTTAGTTTTGAAACAGTCCTTCGTGTATACGTTCCTTTGTGTGTCTTATCGTTTTGAGTCGTTTTAATACTTGGTCCACCTTTTACTGGCTCACGGAGTACAAGCAAGGTTACAAAACTTGTGAGACCAAAGTGAGAAAAAAAATCCGAGAGCCAAAACAATAGAGAGGGAGTGTGCGGACCATTGTTGTACAACTAACTTGTTTGTTGTTTTGCAGGTAACTTATTGACCATAATGGAAACCATTTTGTCCCTTCTTGATGCTTTATCCCGAGACCTTGCTAGGGCAAATGCGGGTCTTAAAAAAATTAACTCGGATGTGGTAACTATGCTTGAGAGGTTGGATCGAATGGAGAGTTGAAGGAACTCTCGTGCTTTTACTCCTAAAACTTTACTTGCAATGACCAATCCTCCAAGACCACCACATAATGCCACAAGCCAAGCTCCAAATAGCCCTCAAAATTGAGAAAAAGATAGACCACTTCCCCTACATGTTGATCAAGTCCAACAAGGAGGACTTGGAAGCTAATTTCCTCCCATCCAAGCTCCACAATCGAAGCTCCACGTTATCAAATCAAGCCTCTCAACCAAAACTTCCTTTTCCAAAAACCAACATATCTAAGAAGAGAAACATGGTAGAGAGAGACATGAAGGATATGGAGTCTACGATGATGCTTATATAATAGAAGGAGACTTGAGTCGGATGAGATTGAAGGCCACTCTCAAGAGGGAGAGGAAGCCAAGGGTTAAAGTGACGATGTTGGATCCGAGAATTATTGTCATTATGCTCTCGGGTTCGGCTAGCTTATGGACTATTTTTGTGCATTTCTTGTGGGATGTTTTTGGCTCATTTGTTGATATGTCCCTTGTTATTATTGAGCTCTCGAGCTCTTCATGTTTTGTGGACTATTTTTCAGTAGGTTTCCTTTAAAGTGACCAATTGAATGAGGTAAAACCGTGAATTTATGGACAAATTTCTCTCAAAATAGAAAATATGATATGGGAGTAATCATGGATATGGACTCAGGGGAGTGGGTGTTGGACCCGAGCCTTGGCACGGGCAATTGAAGTGTAAAAGAGTCCCAAAATGAACCCAAATCAGCCTATAGATTACACTAGATGGGTGCCCACTCTTTGAAGGGCCTTTTGGTCATTTTAACTTATATTTTGTTATAGCTCTAAAAGAAACATTGTAGGGTTGTTAGTTTAGTTTTTGGATGATATTTGGGAGTCTTCTAAGACTTGTAACAAGCTCTCTCTCTAGTGAGAAGAGTCACCACCAAAACTAGGATACAACAATAGGGTGAATTCTCTTTTGTTGTTGCTTGCTTGGAAACGTCGATGCTAGAGAGATGGAATCCGATCTTGTGTCACGTAAGAGATAGGTTTGTTGTTGTGTGTAGTGTTAAGGTTCCAAGAGTGTCCATTCTTTAATTCTTAAGATTATACCTTCATGTGGTCTATTTATCTATCATTTTACCTTCTTGTAATCTTATTTAGTGTTTCTGTTGTAATCTTGTGTTCTTGTTGTTATTGTTAAATCCAAATCTTTTGTCTTCTTGATCAACATCTTATGTTTTTTAACTTAGTTTGTTGTTGGTTGCAAAAGGTGTGAAACACCTAGTTATATTATCCTTCTTGTATTTCATTCTTGCATCCGAGAGTGGTCTTCAAAATTATCCTAGATTCTTTGAATTAGTGGACTGTTTTGAGCCAATTCCTTATGTTCCTTGGTTTTCTTGGATCAAGGAGTGAGATAGGGATAGAGGTGATGTTGAAGACTTATCCTTATGGGAGACTTTCTTAGATGCTTTTCTGGATCACTTCTTTTCTCAAGAGTTGAGGGAAGCAAAGATGGAGGAAATTGTTAATATGAGACAAGGTAAAATGTTAGTCAAGGAATATGCATTGAAATTTCATCAGCTATCAAGGTATGCTCTGGAATTGGTGTCTGATATGAGGAAGAAGGTGATAAAGTTCACTTTTAAAATATCTCGGTATTTGATCCTTGAAAGTAAGACTGTATTGTTGATCAAGGATATGAATATGTCTAGGTTGGTGGTTCATACGCAACTGGTGGAGAAAGAATAAATTAAGCAAGATAAATTTGGGGAAAGAAAGGGTAAGAAGTTCAGGTCTTCTAACCAAGGTGGTGGGCAATAGAAAGGTAGGATGGCGGTAAGTAGCCTAAGAAGAAATGGGGGAATTCTGGTTCCTTCTTTTCTGCTAGTGTTCTTTACCTGAAGCCTTCGAGTGATAGACGTTAGCAGGGTGGTGATAATTTTTGGGCACAGGGTGCCTAATCTCAGGAATTAAGGCACAATCGACTTCTTCATGCCCTCTTTTTTAGTTCTTAGGTCATCTTTATTGGGGATTTTATGGTGAAGAGATGGAAAGGTATTTTAAATGTAGTTAACCAAGCTAAATGCTTAGAAACTATCTAGTTGGTAAGGGTGCTTGTGGAGCGGCCAAAGCTCCGATTGCTTCATATTCTACTCTAGCACTTAGTGGTGTTACATAGTTGTCTGCTTTTGCTTCTAGTATTGGGACTGGTCGGAATAGGTTATATACTCTTGCATCTCAATAAGATCCTAAGGCATCACTTGATATCACGACTGGTATCTTACAACTCATTTATCATTATATGTATTGCTTACTTGATCTGAGGTCCACTCTCTCTTATGTGACCCCATATGTAGCTGTTTATTTTCGTTTTATTCCTGAGGTAATTTTGGATCCTTGTTTATTTCTACCCAGGTAGGTGACTCTGTTGTTGCTAAAAGGCTCTATAGGAGGTGTGCTATCTGTTGGTGGTAGGCATTCTTTGGTAGATTTGTTTAAGATTGATATGGTAGATTTTGATATTATTACTGGGATGGATTTTTTACACTTTTGTTACACGTCCTTTAATTGTTGGACCTATAAGGTTATCTTTAGGTTCTCTGGTGAACCGGTTATTGAGTAGGAGGGTGGTTCCCTAGCTCCAAGGGGAAGATTTATTTCGTATCTTAGATCTCAAAGACTAATTTCCAAAGGGTGTCTCTATTATTTGGTTCTGGTTAAATATTGTAACTCGAAAGATCCTTCTTTTAACTTGGTTTTGGTGGTAAATGAGTTTACTAAGGTCTTTTTAGATGATCTTCCTGGTGTTCATTCGAATAGGGAAATTGAGTTTGGTATTGATTTAGTTCTGGACACTTGTCCATTATCTATTCCTCATTATAAAATTGCTCCAACTGAGTTTAGAGAACTCAAGGAGCAACTTAAGGATCTTTAGGATAAGGGGTTTATCCATCCTAGTGTATCCCCATGGGGTGCACCGGTTTTATTTGAGCACCAGAAGGATGGTTCCTTTCAGATGTGCATTGACTATAGCAAGTTGAATCAGGTAATAGTTAAGATCAAGTATCCTCTTCCAAGGATAGATGACTTATTTGGTCAGTTAAAAGGTGCCAAGTTCTTTTCTAAGATAGATCTTTGATTTGGGTATCATCAATATAAGATTAAGGAGGAGAATATCTCTAAGATGGCTTTCCAAACTTAAATATGGGAACTTTGAGTTCTTGGTGATGTCATTTGGTTTGACTAATTCCCAGGCAGCATTTAGGGATCTAATGAATAGGGTTTTCAAGCAGTTTCTGGATCTTTTTGTCATTTTGTTCATTGATGACATCCTGGTGTATTCTAAAACTGAGGTGGATCATGCTAATCACCTCCGTGTGGTGCTACATACCTTAAAGGAACAATAGTGGTAAGCCAAGTTCTTCAAGTGTGAATTTTGATTGAACATTGTGATTTTTCTTGTTCATATTATTTCTAGTGAAGGGATCATAGTGGATCCTCATAAGGTGGTTGTGGTTAAAAGATGGCCTAGAACTATGACTCAAACCAACATTCAGAGCTTCTTGGGTTTTTCTAGGTATTATAAGAGGTTTGTGGAGGGGTTTTCTTCTATAGTTCCCCATTGATAACTTTGAGTCGGAAGAAGGTGAGGTTTTCCTGGTTGGATGCGTGTGAAGGGAGTTTTGAGAAGCTTAAGGATAAGTTAAATTTTGCTCCAGTTTTGACATTGACTAAAGGTAATGAGGGATTTGTGGTTTATTGTGATGCATTTCATGTGGGACTTTGTTATGTTTTGATGCAACATAAAAAGGTGATAATCTATGCTTCCAAGTAGTTGAAAGTGAATGAGAGAAAATATCCTAAACATGATTTGGAGCTGTTTTTGGTGATTTTTTCTTTGAAAATATGGCGACATTAATTGTATGGAGTGCACGTGGACATTTTTTTGGATTATAAGAGTCTACAGTATGTGTTCACTCAGAAGCAGCTAAATCTCAGGCAAAGGAGATGTTTGGAGGTTCTCAAGGACTATCATATAAGTCTTCACTACCACCCAGGAAAAGCTAATGTGGTTGCTGATGCTCTTAGAAAGTTATCTATGGGGAGTTTGGCTCATATGGAAGAGGAGAAGTAGGAATTAGTGATGGATATTCACCGATTTGCCATTCTTGGAGTCCATCTTCTAGACTTCAAGGATGGTCGCGTGTTGGTACAAAAAGTGGTTTGGTTGTCTCTTGGTTCTGAAATCAAGGAGAAGCAAATTTTAGATCCTATCTTGATGAAAATCAAAAGTGATATAGGTGGGCAAAAGGTAATGGTATTTGTTATTAGTGGTGATGGTACTTTTTGATACCAGGGGAGTTTATGTGTTCCTAACGTGGATAGTTTACGTGAAAGGGTATTGGCTGAGGAACATGAGTCGCGCTATATTGTTCATCCCTGTTCGACTAAAATATATCAAGATCTCAAATAGGTGTATTGGTGGAATAGTATGAAGAGGGATGTGGCTAACTTTCTAACCAAGTGCATGGTGTGCCAACAAGTTAATGTTGAGCACATAAGGCCGTAGGTTTTATCAAGAAATTGAGTTACCTAAATGGATATTAGAGGTAATCAATATGGATTTTGTTACTAGTATTCCTCATTCTCCAAATCAATTTGATTTGATTTGGGTCATTGTAGGTAGGATGACAAAGTAAGATCACTTCTTACCAGTGAGGACTAACTTTTCGGCAGAGGAATATGCGAGGTTTTATCTTCATGAGATAGTAACGCTGCTTGGGGTTCCTATTTTGATTATCTTTGATCAGGGTATGCAGTTTTCATCTTACTTCTAGTGATCTTTTTAGGAGGGGTTGGGTACTAAGGTGAGTTAGAATACTGCTTTTCATCCTCGGATAGATGGGCAAGCATAAAGAACTATTCAGACATTGGAGGATATACTACGGGCATGTGTGATTGACTATGGTCATAATTGGGCTAAGCATCTACCTCTTATAGAGTTTGCTTATTATTATAGTTACTACCTTAGTATTGGAATGGCCACTTTTGAGGCATTGTATTGTACGAGGTGTAGATCTCTTATTGGGTGATTTGAGCTTGGTGAGGCAGATATGTTTGGTTCAAATTTGGTTTATTAGTCTATAGAAAAGGTGAAGGTGATTCGGGATAGGCTTAAGGATTCCTAAAGTCTCCAAAAGTCCTATGCAGATGTAAGGCGTAGAGACTCGAAGTTTGAGGTTGGGGATAAGGTATTCCTAAGGGTATCTCCCATGAAGGGAGTAATGCGTTTGGTAAAAAAGGGAAGCTCAGTACCCGATTTATTCATCTTTATGTGATTTTGTGGAGGGTTGGTAATGTGGCGTATGAATTGGAGTTACCTTTTAGTTTGAACTCCATTCATTCGGTATTTCATGTGTCCATGTTGAGGAAGTGTCTTGGTGGTTCCTTTGGAGGGCTTGGGTATCTCAAATTCTTTGTCTTGTGAAGAGGTCCCAATTAAGATAATGGATAGGTAGGTTCATCGGTTACATATCAAGGATGTGTCCTTGGTTAAGGTTCTATGGTGGAACCACAAGGTGGAAGAGGCTACACGGGAAGCGGAGGAGGACATAAAGTCCAAATATCCGCACCTATTTTTTTTCCTAGGATTCATGCGGAAGGTATGTTTTCTTCAGCATACTTTTGTTTTCAAACTTTGTTAAAGGAAAGAGTAATATCTTTGCATCTTTATTTTCTAACTTGGTTAAAGGTTGGATTGATATTTGATAATGCAAATGACTCTACTGGATTTCCTTCCATCTTTAATAAAGGTAAGAGGGGAGGCATCTCAGGGGTGTAAATCATGCTTGTGCCTTATTCGTCATTCGAGGATGAATGTTCCTAGTGGGGAAGACTTAAACACCTGGGTTTGGGACCATTAGAAAATTCCCTATATTTTGAGTCTCTGGACAGGATACGACTGGGGGGAAATGACTCGTACACTGGATACGAGTTGTATGTGTTAGTCGTATGCTGGCCATTCTTTGTTGGTGGGTTGGATTTGGTTTCTGGAATTGATACGACTTAGGTGGTACAAGTTGTATCAGTAGATACAGGTAGTTTGGATACTTCACTTAATCTTAGATTTGGAAGCCTAACTAGGATCTAAGTACTAGTGTCTCACCAAGAGTTGTAAAATAGGGTACGAATCGTACCAAGGACTCGTTTGATGGAAAGTGTTCAAACCTCCTGTGATCCTATTCTTCCAGGGGTATGGGTAAAGGGTAAGAATCGTATGCTTTGGTGATACGGAATTGGATACGGAACACTAAAAACAGCCACAACACAACACACAAACCTAGACAAGATACATACAAAAGAAAGTGCAGCAACACAAGGAAACCAAGATTAAGAAGATAGGAAACAAACACAGGAATGCAATAAGATAAAAAGATAGTAACTTAACATAAAATTATACAAGAAGCTAAGTACCAAGATGTGTATCAAATGCCAAGACCCCTACAACCCATATAATCAACACCAAACTCTTACGTAGACATAAGAGGGAACTGGCTCTCCTAAAGAACCAACGTTTCTAATCCAAAATAGGACACAAGTGAATCCACAGTTGATATGCCCTAGTTACAATTTTAGTCTCTCTCTCTCTAGAGTGAAGACTTGTTATTTAAATATTCCATATCACTAATCAATAAAGGAAATAAACCTTCAAATGTCCTACTTATAGTCTGTTACAAAAATTAAGACAAAATAACCAAACTACCATTAATGAGAAAGGGCACCTATGGAGTGTAAAGGAGGGGCATAAAATGACCAATACACCCTTCAAAATATGCCATACCTTGTATCATTTTGGCCTTCACAATTATTCTCCATCACTTGGACTCTCGAATGTCTCATCAAGGAAAGCTCCCAAGAAATCTTCCACACACAGAATTGATCTATTGTGGAATCAAAGTAGGTCACCCATGCGTGTCCCCATGCCCTCAATGTGACCATAACCGGATTCTCCATGTGTTGGCCATGCATAAAGTCATCAAAACCTATGATTTAAATTTGGCTCGTATCATTCTCCCCATCTTGAAAAGGATTCGACCTCAAATCCCTACCTTGCAAAATCAAAGAAAGGATAAACAAGCACACATCCTTATGGCATGAGGGTTAGGGTCAGTGCAACAAATAACATCATTATGCCAAGGTGGTACACACTTGAAATATAACCATTAATACTTTGTTCTTAACTTGAAAAACTTAGTTAAAATGTCACAAAGGAAGTGGCTACGAAAATCACCAAGATATAATGAAGCTAAAAAAGTCATAACGGCATCACTAAAGATAAAAGGTAAGATTACCTTTACCTTAGGAGCCATAAGAAACAATTGCTTCATCACCTCTTTAAGAGACCACATCGAGTGTGGTGCCTAAATTAAATTCAAAGTCCACTGAATACTATAGCAATGTCACTCAAACAAGTGGACCAACCAACAAATATCCTACCTCTACACAAAGCCAATCCAAAACTATCATGGATGTCATTATAAGAAAAGAGGTAGATTAGAATGGAATCAAGTGTAAAAGGCATACATGGATGAATAAAAAGCATTCAAGAACATACACATTCTTCCTTTAAAAAAAATAGACAACTTGGCATCCACAAGCTGGGGTTTACTCAACATAAGCATAAGTGTGTCAAGAAAGGATGCATATTTAAAAGCATTACCCCAAGGAGGCAGTGATACTTTTGATCTTGGGTCGATTTTCAAGGAACTATCACCTATTGGGTGTCTTAAATATTCAAGAAATTCAAAACTTTCATCACCCAATCAGTTATTCCTTTCCAAGACTATACATTCCCTACCCTTAAGAGTACTCTTATCTTCCAAGAAGAGATCCCCATCTTTAGGAGGAATGTTGTCTCACCATAGCAGGTTAACATAGAGGATATAATCTTTAAGACAAGATATACCTCCAACATCATTCTCACCACTAGGTTTATTAAGAGTGATTATACCATCCTCAAATAAGATATTATACCTAAAGAGAGAATGATCTATCCCACGGGCAGATTTGGAACAAGCAAGTTCTTTACTCTCAAAAAGATCATTATCAAGTTTCAAAGATATTTCAAGAACAAGATTTTTTCTATCATCCATGCAAACATTAGAATGCTTACCATAAGACAAGCTCACGGGTCCACTTCTTTCCCTTGGACCAACATTTTCATTTACATGGTTTTTATGAGCAAAATATTAATAAGGCTTTCATCACCCAATATGCTCAAAGAATCATCTCCAATCTCATGATAACTCTATCAACATCATCACTAACTTTAGCCTCATAAAACATATCATACACATACTCAAGTAGTGTACTGTGTTCATGAGTAGGTTGATCATTATATGCACCCTCACTAGTTCTCGAAAACTCACATGCAAACTTAGAGTCATCTTGGTTTTCACAAGGGTCAACTAGTTTTGAATATTCTCATTGCATGTCAATGGAATCGTATTCAAGTCACAAGTGCTAGCAGTAGATGGACACAAATCATTCTTACGAGAAGAATCGATATTTCATCTATATGATCAACTAGTTCTTGCTTACTTACAACAAGAATTGGATCTTCTTACAACCTAGAAATACTACGTGTATCACAAAGGGAAGACTTATGCAATACTCCTTTAGGCAAACCACCAACTACATCCACTTGGCTAATACGAGCCGCATCACAACATTCTAAAATTGGAGGTGTGTCGGAGATAGCATTTTTACCTTGTAGCTCATATGAAAAGGGCATTTGGTTTCCAACTCCTTTGCACATAACCCACTCCCTTTCTCTTCTTTTAATGTAATATATGATATTTTTAAGATGAGACAAGTCAGTAGGACTAAATAGAGGAATTGGATTCGAGGAATTAAAAATTTAGCATAGCCTTTAAAGGTTCCTTTTGAATTCTTCAAAGGGGTCCTTGAAAGAATAATTATCCCTGGTACCTAATAAAAGACAGAAACAAAAATAACACACAAGTTAGTTCAAATGTATCCTCACCACACTCTCTCCCACATTTTATTACCTCACACTTCACAAGTGTTGAAAATTGGCTTGTAATTTGTGAGAAGTTGAGGGATGAGTTCTACTCTTGCCCAAAATAGATTTTCATTTGAATACTCCAAGAAATATTGTTCGGACTTGATCCAAGAAACTACAATGAATCAAAAAGATAAAAAGCACACAAGAAACGTAAACACGAACAATAAAATGGATTCAAAACTAACTTACAACCTAGTAGGTGATTACTAGCTTGTCAATTTGTACTAGAATCAATAAATGAAACTAATGGAACAAAAAAAAAGAAACTAAGAAATAAAAAATTTAAGCCTAAGGGTTGGTTCTTGATGAGTGATGATGTGGAAGCCATATGCCTTGGATTAGTGTTGAAATTATTGAAAGTTTGAAAAATTTTCTTGTCTTTAATTTTTATTTGATCAATCTTTAATCGGAAGAGTGGAAATCAGCCTTTGAAGGGAAAACACAAGAGTTGAAAATTTTTTCAATATTCAAGAAGGGTTTGACTTTCCTTTCACCTTTTTTTGGCAAAACACCATTTTGAAAGTCTTTTCCACCATTCCTTTTTTGTTTGTCTTGGAAGATGCTCTTTTTCCCTTTTAGTAAACAAGACTTTTGAAAGCCTTTTTGTTCACTTTCTTCTTTTGTATTTTCTAGGGATATTCTTTCAAGATTAACAAGGGACCATACCTTTTTCCACTTTGTTAATATCAATCCATACCTCTATAAATTTTCTTACTCAATAATACATGAAGAACAAGAAGAACAACAGTGACACTCAAAAATTTAATCCAAACCAAATAGCTTCGAATTTGATAATTTTTTTTCCTTTTTGCACACGTTGAGCTCTACAACAACACATTTTCAAGCTACCAATCCTCAATAATAATCCAAAATTTTGGGATTCAGCTTTCTAGTTTCTTCAACCTTCAACTCAACAATGGTGAAGATCTTAAAACTACCCGGATTAAGCTCAAATCGAAGATCTAGACTCACTTAGTGTTAGGGAACAAAAACCTAACACTAGAAACAAACAAAACACACAAAAATTTCCTAAATTTAAGACTCAAGTTTCAGCCAAGACAAAAAAATGTGACATACTCTTTTTTGTGAGATTTTCAGATTTGGACACCTCTTCTAGTGTTAGGAAATAAGGATATAATACTAGAAAACAAACACAAAAAAATTCAAGACCAACATTTCAGCCAAGGGCCAAAAATAGGACAGAATATGTTTTTTTGTTTTTCATTTTCTACACTATTTTTTTGTTTTTTCAAGATAGCGAGCCCAAGATTGATCTCGTGGGATCAAAATTAATCCTTGCTCAGATACAAAATGTTATAGAAATGGATATAGAGCACTAAAAACACCCACAATACAAGACACAAACTAAGACAAGATACAAACACATCAAAAGATAGCAACACAAAGAAATTGAGATTTAGAAGATATAAAACAAACACACGAATGCAATAAGATAAAGGATAGTAACTTGACATAAAATTATACAAGAACCTAAGAACCAAGATGAGTATCAAATATTAATACCCCTACAACCCGTATAATCAACACCAAGCTCTTACGTAGATAGAAGAGGGAACTTACTCTTCTCAAGAACCACTATTTCTAAAACAAAATACAACACAACCTATATTGGATTCCAAATGAATTCTGAAGCATTAGCTAAAACTTGGAATTTCTTCAAAGTATTAGCTTATTTCTGGTGCAAGGTGTAGATGTCGCGAGCATACCTAGGGGTGTCACAATCACCCTAGCACAATCATGGTCCATGGATGGTGATAGTGATATCTCTTTGCCAAGTATAGGTATTTAAATTCCTTTTAGGTCGCATTTTCAACACTTTTCACTCTTTCATGAGACAAGAAACTCAAAAATGGTAAGCTTAACTCAAATTGAGTCTTGGGAGCTTAGTTGAATTATTTAGGACTCTTGATCTAATATATTGGAATGTTTGACTTGTTTGCTTGAATCTTGGTGAATTAGACTTCATGCCTCATGGCTAGTATGAGGGTGCCTTAGTTACTCTAGTTAAATATGAGTGACCTTGTCACTTATGTTATGGGTAATTTGACTCTAGTTCTTATATTTATAGAGGTACTTTAGATACTATTCTTCAATTAGGTGTAGAGTATGGAAGATTCCTTTACCTTAGGACTAGTGGTGGCTTACTATAGATCAAAAAATTGATTTAGATACCATAGCCTAGTCCCAAGTATAATTTATACTTAGAATGCATTTGGGAAATCAGAAGGGGGTCCTTGACCACATCAAGTTTTGATTAATATAGTTCTCTTGAAGATCTTAGGTGACTACTAACTGCCTAGGAAATGCTCTCTTATAATCATGTCAGCTAACTATGGTAGTAAATTTTGGTGATGCCATTATAACTAATGTTCATGGAATAATTGACTATAATTATTGATGATGCCATAATAAGCTATTGTTTATTCTATTAAAGGAGCCCATGACCATGTTATTAATCAAGCCATAGATTTGTTATTGCTCAAGTTAGTAATATACTTTCTTTATGCTAATGGTGGGCCAATGAATAGGTTATTTGTAGGCCATTACTCATGATAATTCTTATAGTTGTGCTTATGGTCTAATGGACTAGATTATTTTCTTATGTATTATATTAGTCATATTACCTATATGTATAGACTTGTTGATAATGTGACATTGATTATGAACGAGGAAATATGGAGGTATGTTCTCTTGCTTTTCCTTTTATGTTTTTTACTTTAGAACTCGTGAGGCATGTACATTAGTTTAACCTTAGTGGGGCTTATCATTTACTCTAGCCCACATACATTTACTTTATCCCTCATGGGGCTTGTCATTTACGTTATCCCTCATGGGGCTTGTTCTTTATACTAAAATTTCTAATGATATTGATGCCTGAGAAAGTCAGAGGAGATTGTGATAATGATATTGGTGCCCAGCAACGCTAGAGAAGATTGTGA
Source organism: Capsicum annuum (assembly GCF_002878395.1). NCBI lineage: Eukaryota > Viridiplantae > Streptophyta > Magnoliopsida > Solanales > Solanaceae > Capsicum > Capsicum annuum. The sequence continues at coordinate 110,087,939 of NC_061114.1, forward strand.
TGATGATATTGATACCCAATAAGGCCAGAGGGTATTTTGATGATGATGATATACTCGATAAAGATGGTGGATGATTATTTGATGTGCCTATGAGTACCTTTATTGGTTTGAGTCTAGCTATCCCTATGTATGGCACTTTTACGCTTATATATATGTTCATGTATGTAATATGGATGGAATGTGACATTACAATGCTAGATATATCCCACTAGCATTAAATGCATAATAAGTTATGTAGTTAATGATTAATGATAGCTAAGTATTCATGATAGATAATGTTTAATTGAGTAATCAAAACTAGTTGGTAAGCGGGAAACTAGTTGTAAAATAAGGATTCACTTAGTGAGTAATGTTACTGATAAATAATGGTTAGTTAAGGAGTGGTGGCTATTAAAATGACTATGTTGTTAATAGTTGACTATTGGATGAGAATAATTATATGATGGCTAGAAATCTAATAGACTAGTTAATGATCCTTTCTTAGCAAATATGTAGTAGATAATGAGTATTGATGATAAGTAGATTATAAGGGTAATTGTATAAAATATAGTTATATGGTCCATGTTGGTAATAAATGAAAGTGCGGTAAAATGACCGGTTGATCATAATGTGAAATACAGTTGAATAGTGATGAGATTTTGATATGTTGTTGGTTAAATGCCTTATTATTATCTCTCTTAGGTGTACTCTCCGTAGTATAGGGAGGACTCACTGTTGAATCCGCTGCTGCTAACTAAATTTGCCTAAGCACGGACAGGAACCTGAGCATCTGAACCAATGATATAAGACATCATAGTGCAAGAAAAGACTATACGATCAATATGTGGAATGTACTAGTGTGCTAGATGAGGTAAGGTTAAAATGCATGGGTTCATATGTATGAACAATAACTGTCTGAGTGATATAAATATAACTGAATAAGAGTACATAGATAATTGAAGCTACTATAAACACTGATTACGAAAAATTGTGCATATACCTATATACTGTGTCTGATATTTATACTAAATCTGAATACTAATTTTTGATAACTGAGTAACTGATATCTGAGATTTACTGATAATTGAATTGCTGATAAATAGGTGGCTGTTTCTAACAGTTCTAATTTTGTAGAACTGAACTAAGTTCTATGCTGAGACTAAAATGAAAATTGTGGGAGGTAATCTTCTAACTAACATGCCCCTTTCTGAATTGATTGGGGTCCAACCTGTAAACCCATTTGGAAGGGTGCTAATACTGTGCCACAGTTACTAACAGGCTAAAGAGTCAGCCTCATTTGGCAGGTTCCCTAATTAGAATGGTATTACCCTCAACTGACAGGTAAAACACCGTATCAACCCTCAGCTGGAAGGATGATATCTCAACCTACGCTGGCTACATAGTTCTAGAATGCAAAGGCTACTACTAAGGATCACACCCTCTACTAACAAGTGAGCCTCCATCCTTGGTTTCACTCGGTGCTGAATCCTACTCCCAACTAAATGACATTGATTATTAAACTAAACTGGACTAAATTTTACTGTATTTTGGAACTGACTAAGTACTATTGTTCGTGACGTTACTGAGACTATTCTATAGCTACTTTAATTCTAGCTGAACAGTTAGATTTTGGGTATTAAATACCCCTAGGACTTGATAGCATCAATAGTAAGACATGGCACAATCTTGAAAGCATACTAGCTAGTCACTTAGTCATGATTCATTTGTTGAGATATTTTGTCAAATACTTTCAAGGCATGAACTTGTATATGAATGGGAACACATGCTAACTTTTATGATTGCACTATTCAATTCATATAGGCATTCTAACAAACACTTGAGGAGCATGATTATTTCACATAATAATAATAATAAACATATAAATATCATGGATACAACATTCAACTTGTAAATTCAAAGATCTAACATGAATTTCATGGTACTTGTAATTAATCATGGATTGAAACCCAAAAAACACCATGAACATGCATACAATATAATTCAAGAATGGTAATCATAAATCCGAAAACTTGTATTCTTGAAAAAGGGTTCTTAGACTTCATGGGTGGTATGGGCACATGGATGAACACCTAACATACCTGAAAATATGACTTCTTAAAGTTTCTTGGTTGGATTGCTGTTGATTCTTGAAGGCTAAGGTTTTGCTAATTGACAGAATCCTCTTAATTTTAAGGGAAATTAGATAGAATAATGACTTATCTAGGTTATTAGGGGTTTAATCACATGTTTTGGATGTATTGGGGGCTTTGGGAATTGACCAAATGGTCCCTGACATTAAATAGTGAAAGCTGAAATTCCCGATTTTACATGCCAGCGCGACGCGGTACAATCGCGTCGGCTCACTGAAAAATGGACAAATCCCATTTTGACCTACAATGCGGTGCGGTGAAATCGCGTTGAGATACTGGAAAAGGACAAGTGGAACTAGAATTTTGGCACGACGCGGTGCCATCACGGTGCCTCACTAAACATGAATTTGGCCCTTGGCGTGACGTGATGAAATCGCATTGGATTCACTGAAAATGGATGAATGCCAAATAACACATCTGCATGATGCGGTGATATCGCAAAGGCACAATGGAAAATGGAAAACACCATTTTGACTCTCACCGTGATGCAGTGCTGTTCATTTTTCCTGAATGTTTCACTAACAGTGCTATAACATCTCACTTGAGTATTGGATTTAGGCAAACTTTATATTGTTGAAAAGCTGATTAAATATCCTACATATTGGTAAGTCTTAAACTGAAAAATTCTATGTGTATTGAAAATTTAAAATAGAATTTCTCGTGTACAGAGAGCTAAACTAAGCTAGGAAAATATGGGGTATTACAATATCTCCCTCTTGGGAACATTCGTCCTCGAATGAGACTGATTAAGCTGAGAAATACTGATTAACTAAGTTTAAATACTGAACATGCATAATTGAAGCATAAAATACATGACTGAAACTGATTCATGAATGCATGACTGTCATGAAGATTCCATGCAATAGTAACTTATACCAAGTTTGTAACTATAACTGAACAAGGAACTGAGTGAATCTAAGGAAGAATGCTAACTCAATATGAGTCTAAGTTTGCGGAGAAGAGGTAAGTATACTTGGTTTTCATAGTTCCCACAACTGACTGGTTTCGCCAATAAACTTTGACCAAGGGAACTTCTTTGTTCCTTAGTTTGCGAACCTGACGATCAAGGATTTAGACTGGAACCTCTTTGAATGGAGATCATTCTAAAAATCTACTCCTGCTAAGGGGACTACAACTGCTAGGTCATCAATACATTTCTTTAGCAAGGAGACGTGGAATACTGGGTGCACTAAAGCTATGTCTTAAGGCAACTCAAGCTTGTAAGCTACCTTTCCAAAATGGCTGAGAATTCTTTAAGGACCAACATATCAGGGACTGAGCTTCCCCTTCTTGTAGAACCTCTTCACTCCTTTCATGGGAGAGATTTTCAAGTACACAAAATTTCTAATCTCAACCTTGAGATCCTTTCTCCTTACATCTGCATACAATTTATGTCGACTCTGGGTTTCCCTAAGATTTTCTCTGATCAACTGAACCTTCTCTAAGGCATAAAACACTAAATCAGGCCCTACTAATGTAGCATCACCTACTTCGAACCAACCAATGGGAGATCTACATCTCTACCCATAAAGTACCTCAAATAGAGCCATCTGAATACTAGAATGATAGTTGTTATTATATGCGAATTTGATCAAAGGAAAGTGGTCATCCCAACTACCTTTAAAATTAACAACACACGCTCTTAAAATATCTTCTAGAGTCTGAATGTTCCTTTCTGCTTGACCATCTATCTGAGGGTGAAAAGTTGTACTGAGGTGAACTTGGTAACCAAGACCCTTTTGAAAGGATTTCCAAAAACGAGAGGTAAACTGGGTACCTCTATGTGAAATGATGGATACTAGGACTCCGTGTAACCTGACCAACTCTCTTATATAAAGTTTGGCATAGTCCTCGATTAAATAAGAGGTATGGAATGGTAATAAATGAAGTGATTTGTTCATTCTGTCTATGATAACCCACATCAAATTATGCTAACAATGAGTACAAGGCAAACTCGTCACAAAGTCATGTTCACTTCTTCCCATTTCCATATGGGAATACTGAACTCCTGCACGGACCCACTAGGATTGTGGTGCTCAATCTTAACCTGTTGATATGTAGAGCACTTAGCTACAAAATCTACTATATCCCTCTTCATTCCACTCCACCAATAGATCTCCCGTAAATTACGGTATATCTTAGTGGCCCATGGATGAATCGAGTAACGTGACCGTGCGCTTCAGCAAGAATTCATTACCTCAAGTCATCTAAACCTAGCATATATAATAGAACCTGGCAACGTATCACACTATCTCCCTCTTGGGAGTAAACCTCTATTTTCTGATCTCTGACTGAATTTTTCAACTTAACTAGGCTGGAATCTCTGTCCTGCTTTTTCTTTACTTCGTAAACTAGAGATGATTCTAAACTACTCTGCACCCACACACCACCCTCTACAGAATCGACTAAGCGGATACCTTGTCGAGTAAGCTGATGAACTTCCTGAATTAACTTTTTCATACCATCCTTAACATGAGCAATACTACCTATAGACAACCTACTTAAAGCATCTACCACTATATTACCCTTGCCCTGATGATACAAAACACTCATATCATAATCTTTTATAAACTCTTACCACCTTATCTGATGCAAGTTCAAATCTTTCTGAGAAAACACATACTGCAAGCTTTTGTGATCTGTAAACACATCAACATGTACCCTTTACAAATAATGCCTCCAAATCTGTAAGGCAAACACAATAGCTGCTAATTCAAGTTCATGGATATGATAATTCTTCTCATGGGGCTTATGCTATATAGAGGCATTGTCTATGACGTTACCTCTCTGCATTAGGACACAACTTAAACCAACTCTGGATGTATCAAAGTACACAACAATCCCATCTGAACCATCTGCTAATGTCAAAA